>NC_091346.1:7153844-7413844 GCF_038502225.1 Cherax quadricarinatus
GGTGGGTACCTCAGCCTCACAAGTGGCTTATAGGACAGATTTTCACAAATGATTGGTATTGCAAGAAACTTTGCCTGCATGCACGTATAAAGGACTAACTTACTTGGTGTTGCAGCATATATCCTGATCTTCAACTTCCTAAGCCTAGCTTTAGCCCCTTTGGACTTCCCCTTAGGAACCACGTGCAACCGGGAGCATTAAATCCTGCAATATTCAATGGTTATTAGCATCCTGCCTGCACCTCAGAAATTCCTATATCCAAGAGGGTATGTATCCCCTAGTATAACTATGCAGACTCAGACGCTAGCTTCAGACGACTCTGAGACGCTGGTACTTACTGGGCATACTCTCTCTGTAGCACGCCGAGCCCTCAGTTAACTCAACTCACAATCTCCTAAATCACTGGCCAGATCCTACGGGAAAAGGTGAATATCTCGTCTTACTGTATGGGCTGATGGAGGGGATCATCTACGGTACATCGAGGTGTCTCTACCAGATTTCCCCAGGTCTCAGATGTGAAGACACGTGGGGGCGCCGCCTGATGTTCACGGCACGTCTTGTCCAGTCGAAGTCTATCGTAAGAAGGACGCTATTCTGTCTTTGTGACCTGCGCCCCGCCAATCAAGCTAGGGCTGCCAGTTCTCCCTAGCTAACTTATCCTAGTGTTTGCCTACATTATCGGCCTATTACTACCTATGTTAAGGTCTTAGGTCTACTCTATCATTATCTACAGATGCCTTAGTAAACCTAATATGAGTGTACTACCAGTATTACTACCTACTCCTTCCCTGAAGAGTAAATCTATAAATTAAATAAGCTTACCAACAACCGCCAACCAGAGAATGCCTTGTTTGGGAGGGTTTAAGGGGCTGCTCGGCTCAGACGGCCATACGCTCATGCTGGATCTGAGCTGTGGAACTATTTGGACCAAATAAATTTCCACATCCTCCCGCCGGCGAAGGTAGGCGCTAAGTCTAGATCAAGTCTGCCTCCCGCAGGCCCCCCCAGTGGGCCCTGGACTCGAGCGCCGTTCGACGGGTCGTCCGGCCGCTCAGCTCGCTCAACCTCTGGTCTGATTTCTCATGTCCCGGTCCCACCGTGTGGACCTCGAGAGGCAAAAGCCTGTTGATGGGTCTTATAGTCTCGACACCGTTCATTCTCACTTTCACCATTCTCAACCGCCCAGCCTTGTCTGGGTGGGTTGACACTACCAGGCCAAGAGGCCAGTATGCCCTCGGCGCCTCGGATTCTACCAGCACCAAGTCCCCTTCACTTAGCATCATCTTATTCGCCTCGGGGTCGGCACCATAGAAATGTTCCCGCAAGGTTGTCAAGTAATCCCTGCGCCACACCTGGTTCCATTTGTCCAGGATGTTCACCAGTCTGTTGTGACTCCTGTGCAGTTCTTCATTGATGGGGGGACCATCTGGCCCATAATAATCCAGCTCCTTGGAAGACTGACTAAAAATTGCGGGGAAGGGCTCAATCCTTCTTCCAAACAGCATGTGATTGGGGGTGAGAGCTTCTTGCTCGTCAATCCCATTTTGTACGTAGGTCAGAGGCCTGTTATTAACTCTTGCCTCTATCTCAACTAACACTGTCCTCAGTTCATCACAGCTCACCCTCCTGCCGTGTAAGACCTTCCGAATGCACCTTTTGACTGTGCCCACCATGCGTTCATAGAATCCCCCTTGCCAGGGTGCCCTGGGAGCTATGAACCTCCACTCGCACTCTATTCTCTTCAGGTGTTCTCGTACTTCTCCGTTGTCCCTAAGATTCCTGAAAACTTTATCGGCCGCCCTAAAGCTTGTGCCATTGTCCGAGATAATCAATCGCGGGCACGAGAATCTGGCAGTAAACCTCCTGAACAACTTCACGAAAGTCTCTGTCGTCATATCTTCTGCCAACTCCAAATGCACCGCTCGAGTAGTGGCACAGGTAAACAGGCAGACATATACTTTCTGAGGGCCCTCCTTAACGTCTCCTGGGTTCTTCAATGTGATAGCCCCCGTATAGTCTATTCCTACAGTCTCAAAGGGCCTGTCACTATGTACCCGCTCCTGAGGCAGCGGTGGTGGACCTGGGTAGGGTAGGGTCCTTCCATCGTACCGCCGGCAGACCGTGCAACTCTTTAGCACCCTTTTGACGGCAGCTCGACCCTTCAGTACCCAGTAATTCTGACGTAGGCAGGTGACGGTATCTCCAAACCCCCCATGTAAGGTCCTCTGATGGGCATCTTGTATCAATAGCTCTGTCGCCCATCCCTCCTTTCCCAGTAGCACGGGATGTTTGGCCCCATAGCTGAGCTCAGAGTTTTGTATTCTTCCCCTGCATCTTATTAGCCCCGCATGATCTAGGAACAATCCCAATGAGTGAACCAATTTGCTGTTCCCTGAGTCGTCATCGTTGGACACGCGTCCTGACGCCATAACCTGCTGCCGGGTCGCAAGTACTTCCAGCACTCCTGGAAACCTCCCCCTTTGGTACTGCCTTATCCAATATTCTCTGGGACCCACTAGAGACAACTGTCGACCATGGCTTACCTTGTCATGCAGCTTCCTCACGAATCGAAATACCATTTCTGTGACTCCTATAAGTTTTCTCCACGAGGAGGAGCGCCTGGGGTCAAATAATTCAGTGTCGTGTTCCCCCGCAAAATGTACTATGCTGCTGATTGTCTCCACGAATTTCTGCTCCGGCCAGCAATCCCTTGCCGGTAACCAGTCTGGGCCTTTGAACCAAAGCTCGCTTTTACTCAACTTTCTGTGTGTCACCCCTCGGCTTATCAGGTCGGCTGGGTTTTGATCTGTAGGCACATACAGAATTGTTGACGTTGACTGTAGTTCCCGTATCTCCTTTACCCGATTCCTGACATAGGGGAGCTTAGACCTGTCATTCTGGACCCACTGTAAGGCCACCTCCGAGTCTGTCCATACATAGGTGTGCGTCACCCTCAGATTACTTAACACCTCCTCTACGTACTTACCCAGTCTTGCTCCCAGCAACATCGCCGTGAGCTCTAGCTTTGGGATCGAGCAATCCTTCAGGGGTGTCACCCGCGCACGACTGGTGACCAGATTGACTTGGTCCCCGGCCACCAAATACGCTACTGCCCCATAGGCCCTGGAGGAGGCGTCACAGAAGACGTGCAAGTCATAATCCCGCCCGGTGCACCCGATGGACCTGGGGAATGTGAACTCGTGCAATTCCGCTAGGTCTTTGTTAACCAGATCCCACTCCTGGCAGACTGTTTCTGGCAGTGGGTCGTCCCAACCTAGGTTCAGCTCCCAGGTCTGTTGTACTAGCATCCTCCCTCGAATGGTGATGGGTGTCAACAAACCCAAAGGATCGAAGGCAGTCTGCACTTTGCTCAGCAAAGACCTCCTGGTCAGCTTCCCTTCCCCATCAGGCTTCCTCTTTAGCCTAAGTCTGTCTTCCTTGATTTCCCACTCCATTCCCAACACCGATGTTACCTCAGGCACTGAGTAGCCAGTATAGTCACGTTCCACCATGCCCCGCAACGTTGGATTGTTTGTCACCCATTCTCGCAATGGCATGTTAGCCGAGAGCATCTCCTGATTAGACTCTCGGTAAATATCCATCAACAGCCTTTCATCTGAGGTGGTACCCTGCATGTTGTCTACATAAAATAGGGTCTTCAGTAATTCTTTAAGCGGGCTGTTACAGTTCACAAGGTGGTAGTCTATGGTAGCCTGTAATAGGAATGGTGAACTAGTGGCACCAAACAACACTGCCCTGAATCTATAGGTATCATACCCTTGCTTGGGCACCTCCCTGTTAGCCAACCACAAGAACCTTGTGTAGTCCCTATCCTGTGGCTGCAACCCAATACGTAGGAAGGCTTTGCTAATGTCTGCCGCATAGGCGTACTGTTCCGTCCTGAATCTCAACAACACATCTGCTAATTTCTGCGTCAGGGAGGGCCCTGTGAGCAGACAGTCATTCAACGATGGCTCTCGGGGACTCGCCTGCGAGCTGCAGTTGAAGACTACTCTGATGGGAGTGGTTACCGACTCCTTGGTGACTGCCATGTGTGGAAGATAATGGGTGTTTTCCCCAGGGCTGGCATTGGGCACTTTCTCGATGAACCCAAGGGCCAGCTGTTCCTTAATAATATCATCATATTTCCCCACCAGACCCTTCTTGGTCAGGTTGTTCACCAATGAATTCAACTGACCACGTGCCCTCTTGAAATTAGTGGGCAGCGTTGGGTGGCCCGGTTTCCATGGGAGTCGCACCCAATACTGTCCGTCCCTGAACTGCACATGGTTCAAGTAATCTCGATACGTCTCTTCGTGTTCGGGGGGCGGCTGGTCACCTTTAATCCCTACTACATCCAGGTCCCATAGTTTATGGACCGGCTCACTGTCGGATATGCCAACTTGCGCCTCTGACAGGCCTTCGTGCACACCAATCCGCATCACCAGTACAGCCTCAGTCGCTGTAATACCAGAGCCCTCCTTTCCCGGGGTCGCAGGGAAGTGAGCTGGTATTCTGCCTCCTACGATGTACCCCGCTGGAGTCCTGTACAGGCCCACACCTTCCTTGATAACTCTTCTCGTAGACACGAACTCGTCTAGGTAATCCCCTCCTACCAAGATGCCTACATTACTAACATTGTCTGTAGCAATGTCTGGTTCTGCTAGCTTCACACCCAACTCCCTCAAACGTTTGACTGCTGCAGCCAGTCCCATAGTGGTAATGATATTGGGCAGCCTCTTCACCATCAAGGCTGAAATTTCCCGTCGATGCCCGGCTAACCTGACCGTCACATTGACTACTGGATAAGACCTGCGTGGGACTTCCCCACCAAACCCTTCCACCTTCATGTCAACTTTACCAACTGTCTCCAGCTTCAACCTAGTGGCTAGACTCTCCGCTATGAAGGATCTCTGTGCCCCACTGTCGAAGAACAAACGGGTTGTTTCAGACTTCTTCCCGTTCGCGACCACCGCCATTATGGTGGGCAAGGCCACCGAGCCTTGAAACTGCTCACCAGAACAAATTCTCGGTGCCGTACTCACCACACTCATCGTTACTTCTGACTTGTTCTTGCTCTCCGCCCTTTCTTGCGGTTTGCTCCCCTTAACTTGTGCTAATCCGGCATCATTAGGACACAGTGCACTGTGGTGCTTTCCCTTCCGGCAGCCCCGACACTCCCTGAGCATGATGTTACAGTCCCTGGCAAAATGTTCTCCACAACACTTGAAACAAAGTCTCAACTCTCTTAGCCGTTGAACCCTTTGGTTATAGGTGGTGAAGCTTGAACACCCTGAACTAGCGTGTTCTTCATCACAAAACACGCACCGTCTCATACTGGCCGCTTTGGTGGCTTCTCCCTTGGCCCTGTGGGTGGAGGGCTCGCCCTGGGCATAATACGTGCCTACTTTAGTGGGAGGTGGTTTAGGTCTATCTCTCGAATGTCTGGGGAAGTCGACCGACTTCTCCTTGGTAGGTAATTTCTCCCCCTGACCTATGCTCAGGTGAGATACGAGATCCCCTAACCCTTCAACAATTTGGTTTATCGTGAACCTATTCGTCCGATGTTTTAAGTGTAACTCATGCACTGTCGTGCTAGCCAGTTTCCTCTGAATCACCTGGCTAAGGATCCATTTTGAATCATTCTCATCATGCAAATCTCTGAAACTATTGGTCAAGCTCATAACCTCAATACGGAACTTCTCTAGACTTTGACGGTCATGTCGGCAAGCCTCTAGATCCAACAACCGATAAAGTATAGCTACCTTTATCTCCTCAGTGTTGCCAAACATGTCTTCTAATTGGTCTTTGGCATGTTGGTAATTAGTGTCAGTAATCGGGTAGTGCCGGACCAGATCTAAGGCTTTACCCTTGAGCTGCGACCGCAAATACTGCAACTTGACGGCATCTGACAAATCATTTCTGTCATCTATCTGGGCTCTAAACTGATCCCAGAAAGCAATGTACTCTGTTAAGGTTCCGTCAAACGTTGGTAAATTCAACTGGGGCAATCTGGGCAACACATTAACAGGCGTGCTGTTGTTCGTGTTCTTTGAAACATTTGCTGCCCCTGCTGTACCGGCCTTCAAAGTCTTTATTAACTGCCTGCAGAGTCTCATCTCTGCTTTACACTCTGCCCTTCGTTCGTCATAGTCTGTCCGTGCTACTTCGACCGTATATTCAGACTCACCTGTAGTATAGGCCTCTGTCTCATAAAGGATAAATGATCTCTCAAAGGCCTCCAGTCTTTGCTCCAAAGGTTTCAGGCAACTCTCTAGTTCCTCCCAGTCTACGTCCTGATCTTGCCTGGCCATACGACACTCCTCACATGCTTTGCTCAGGCGCCCCTTATAGGCTCCCATAGACCGCTTTAATTGACTTAGAGCTGGGACAGCTGGTACTGCATCTTCACCTACCATAGTTGCGGTTTAGTTAAGATCACGGTGCTAATTTGTATTTCAGTTAGCCCACCCCACAGCACAAACGGTATTAGGTGAGAATGAACGAGTCTCAAGGCTTCTCAACAAGCTTAACAATTCCCTTTATTAATTTGACTCTACTCTGAATCAAAAATGTACACTGTTAGCTCTCAAATCCCAATCAAGAATGTGTATCGATGTGAAAGCTTAATCTAGTACTCAACTGTACAATGCCAGCAAATAATTACAGGACTTAACCTAGTCTCAGGTATAATTCACAAATCCCACATTAACATGAATCAAAGATGATGAAAATCACAATAAAAGTGCAGTATACAAATTAAATCACTTGGTTAACACAAGTAAATTCAACAATTCAACTTGTGAAACAGTAAATAAATAATGTATGTAAACAGCTTGGCCTAACTGAGCCCAGCTTACTCTGTTTAGCGTGGATGGTTGGATAAGGTAAATCCTAACTTAGCTAGTGTGCTATAACTTAAACCTGGCTTTATAACTCCCTGTAAATAATAACTAGGTTAAATCTGTCCTAGCTACTATAACCTTTTGTAAATATTGCACAAGCCTAGCCTAACTGTGGCTACCTTGCAAATCCACTGTAAGTAATTAACACACAAGTCTCCTACTCTGGATTACTTGTAATCACTGTAAATAATTAAATTCACAAGCTTCTCTAGCCTACCTGGCCTGCCTGTAAATTACTGCAAATAACAACTTCTGTGTATAGTCAGCATGGCCTAGCCTCTGAGTAACTTTGACCTAGTTCTTAACTGTGTGCTGAACTTAACCTAACTAGCTTTTTTAAACTGGTTCCTAACTGTGGCCTAGCTATGATAGCTTAACCTAACTCTGTAAAACTGGTTCTTAACTGTAGCCTAGCTATGATAGCTTAACCTAACTGTGGCCTAGCTATGATAGCTTAACCTAACTCTGTAAAACTGGTTCCTAACTGTGGCCTAGCTATGATAGCTTAACCTAGCTATTCCACATCCGGGTTTCGAAGGACCACTTTTGTGAAAATTTGTGTGGGCTGCCTCCAAGTGAGTCGCCTACCCTGGCAAACTCTGTTGACACCGAGTTCTGAGGTGGGTACCTCAGCCTCACAAGTGGCTTATAGGACAGATTTTCACAAATGATTGGTATTGCAAGAAACTTTGCCTGCATGCACGTATAAAGGACTAACTTACTTGGTGTTGCAGCATATATCCTGATCTTCAACTTCCTAAGCCTAGCTTTAGCCCCTTTGGACTTCCCCTTAGGAACCACGTGCAACCGGGAGCATTAAATCCTGCAATATTCAATCGTTATTAGCGTCCTGCCTGCACCTCAGAAATTCCTATATCCAAGAGGGTATGTATCCCCTAGTATAACTATGCAGACTCAGACGCTAGCTTCAGACGACTCTGAGACGCTGGTACTTACTGGGCATACTCTCTCTGTAGCACGCCGAGCCCTCAGTTAACTCAACTCACAATCTCCTAAATCACTGGCCAGATCCTACGGGAAAAGGTGAATATCTCGTCTTACTGTATGGGCTGATGGAGGGGATCATCTACGGTACATCGAGGTGTCTCTACCAGATTTCCCCAGGTCTCAGATGTGAAGACACGTGGGGGCGCCGCCTGATGTTCACGGCACGTCTTGTCCAGTCGAAGTCTATCGTAAGAAGGACGCTATTCTGTCTTTGTGACCTGCGCCCCGCCAATCAAGCTAGGGCTGCCAGTTCTCCCTAGCTAACTTATCCTAGTGTTTGCCTACATTATCGGCCTATTACTACCTATGTTAAGGTCTTAGGTCTACTCTATCATTATCTACAGATGCCTTAGTAAACCTAATATGAGTGTACTACCAGTATTACTACCTACTCCTTCCCTGAAGAGTAAATCTATAAATTAAATAAGCTTACCAACAACCGCCAACCAGAGAATGCCTTGTTTGGGAGGGTTTAAGGGGCTGCTCGGCTCAGACGGCCATACGCTCATGCTGGATCTGAGCTGTGGAACTATTTGGACCAAATAAATTTCCACATATGTCGTGCCGAATAGGCAGAACTTGCGATCTTGGCTTAAATAGCAAAGCTCATCTTGCCATATAGGACAAGTGAAAATTTGTGTATGCAATAATTTCGCAAAAATCATTCTGAACCTAACGAAAAAAATATTTGATTGTGTTTGTTTAGTACTAAATTATTGTAAACGTATTTAAAATATATTTACTTGGGTTAGGCTAAAATAAATTGCTCTTGTTATAATAAGGTTAGGCAAGTTTTCTAAGATTCTTTTGGAGCAAAATTAAAATTTTTTACATTAACGTTAATTGTAGATGAATGGTTCACAGAACCGACACGTTGATAAATTAGACACATGTGCAACTCTTGGGTATCTTGATTAAGGAAACGTTTCGCCACACAGTGGCTTCATCAGTCCATACAAAGGAGAATCTTGAAGAACAGGAGTAGAATGAGGTAATCAGTCCCTCAACCTTGAGTCGATGTGATCAGTCCATCAATCTTGAATAGAATACGGCATACATGCAGAGAAGTATGCCGTATTCTATTCAAGATTGATGGACTGATCACATCGACTCAAGGTTGAGGGACTGATTACCTCATTCTACTCCTGTTCTTCAAGATTCTCCTTTGTATGGACTGATGAAGCCACTGTGTGGCGAAACGTTTCCTTAATCAAGATACCCAAGAGTTGCACATGTGTCTAATTCATTAACATTAATGAAAAAAAATATATCTTTAAACGTATAAGAGAAATTTTTTAGAAAGGACTTAATTTTAAATGAGTTCTTGTTAATTGACCAGTTTTACATATTCAGCACGACATATATATATATATATATATATATATATATATATATATATATATATATAAGAGGAGGAATATAATTGAATCTTGTTTCATAAAAAGCAGTTTTGACAATAATATGAATATTTCCTTTGGTTTATATAAATTAGATCCATTTATAATTAATAGAATTTGGGAAGAATTTAATTATACATTGGACAAATAATAAATTTTAAAAATTCTTAATTCTTGGGTAGAATAGTTTGTTCGTGGGTTGTGTGACCGGCCTGTCTAGTTGGGCCAGCGGGCCTGCTGCAGTGTTCCCTTTCTTATGAGTCGCGCGTCAGGTGTTGCTTTGTTGTGGGATGTGATAGTGAGGTGTGGTCTAGACCCTTTATATGCCTTCCTTTGATGCATTACTTTTATTGTTCCTTGATAATGTGAGTAGTCAAGAAAGCGTTTGGAATTTCTCTATTCTTTCACAGTGGTTGTTTTACACACACACACACACACACACACACACACACACGCACAGGGGGCCAGGAGCTGAGTCTCGACCCCTGCAACCACAATTAGGTGAGTACACACACACACACACACACACACATATATATATATATATATATATATATATATATATATATATATATATATATATATATATATATATTATTATAACCACAGACGAGTGGTATTGAATCAATAACAATACTGCGACTAGCTGAGGATTCGAACCCATGTTGTTTTGGCCCGCCTCATGGTGAGCGAAAATCACACATGACGCTCTAACCTACTGGACCACGCAATCCTACAAGAATAAAACACCCAGCAGAGCTAGGTGTTTTACCTTGATCCGAGGACATACGGTGGTATGGGTGCCTCTGAGCTAATTTCATTCTACTCCCCGTTTGATGTACTAACCATCACGAGCACTAGTTTATATTATTGTAACCACGAACGAGTGGTATTGAATCAATAACAATATTGCGACTAGCCGAGGATTCGAACACATGTCGTTTTGGCCCACCTCATGGTGAGCAAACATCACACATGACGCTCTAACCCACTGGACCATGCAATCCTACAAGAATTAAGCACCCAACTCTCCTAGTACGATAAGGAATAGGCTATCAAGTACTCAATAATGAATAGAAATTGGGCGAGCAGACAGGTGTCTATTAGACTAGAAAGAAGGATAAGCATGGAAGACATAAACTAGTAGGTGGTAGTGGGTCAGGTCAGGTCAGGTCAGAGGAGCACGGAGGACTACGTGTCACACGCAAACTCCACATACACACTCAGACACCATAATACACAATCCCACCCACTACTTTTCATACACTTAATAAACCCATACTCATATAGTTCCACACACACACGTTCACACCCACACACAGACCCACACACACATTCCCACACACATACAGACCAGCACCCACACACTCCCCCGCACCCTCTCCCACCTTTTTCCCACTCCCTCTCCTGATCTCCCTCTCTATCTCACCACCCTCCTTTTTCTTCCCCCTCCTCTCTCTCTCACATTCTCTCTCCCCCTTTGCCTCTCCCTCCTCCTCTCTCTCCCCATCTTTCCCCCTCTTTCCCCCTCCCCACCTCCCCACCTCTCTCCCATTTTGCCACTGTCTTCCGCTTCCCCCTCTCCCTCCCTCTGCCCCCCCCCACACACACTCAGACAAACACACATGACAACCACACAAAAATACATAAGTTCATTCTGTGGTAACCAAAAACATGGTTTGCCAGAAAGCAGGACGGAAAACCAGGGGACTGGAGGATGAGTCTGGGAAGGATGATTGGGTAGCAGAACTCATGAAAATGAAACATTAGTGGGGAAGGAAGCTAGAAGAGCTTAGCATGAAAATGGAGGAGAGGATAGCTGCAGGGAGTGGGAGATGCAAGTCACAGCAGCAAAGGCTAAGATAGAGATTAGAAGAGGAACTGAAAAATTTGAAACAGCCTAAAGAACTAAAGAACAATATGGGCATGACATCAGAAACTGCTACCTCAGTCACACACAAGGGGACTATAGAGAATGAGGGAGTGAAACTGTATGCAGAGGCTCTATCAGACCATTGTGGAGCCCAGGGAAAGGTGAGAAAGGAAAATGACAGACCACTGGGCCTAGGGACAACAGATAGTGAAGAGGTTTAAGAAAGGAAAGCTGTAATGGAGGCAACTAAATCGAATAAGGGGATACATAGGGATATGCAGTGAGAGATTGAAAGGGAGAGATCAGTTTTTGTTTATGGGCTCCAGGAAGTTGAAAGGGAAACTTACAAAGCAAGCAGACAGGGGGAGAAAAAAGCAATTGAAAGCATCATGAAAGCAATAGGAGAAGATGACATGACCCAGCTGGCGAATTTTCTGAGAATAGGGGGGTTTGCAAGAGGAAGAAACCGGCCAGAGTGATTTTCAAGGCAGAATCAGCCTGAAACAGGATCCTGCAGGAGAAAGCACAACTAAGGGATATGTCGGCGTACCGGAGGGTGTATCTCGACTGTGACAGAACACGAGAAGAATGGCAGAACCTGAAAGAGAGTGTACAAAGATGAAAGGAAGAGAGGCAAAGATAGAGATGGACAGGAGAACCCAGACTCAGGAGGAAGGTCAAATACAATCTCCCTCACAACCACTTGCAGAAGCCCCCCAACCCTGACAACCCAATGCAGCCAAACATTCTAACCCAAAACCCACATGTTGTACCCAATGCCCTTACCCACCTCATTTCAAACTCCACCTTCACAGCGACCCCCCATAGTTCCTCATCAGGTTTCCCACTTCCCCAACCCCAACATACACCCCAGCCCACAGAGAAGTTGAAGGTTTGGTATACAAATGCAGACAGAATAACAAATAACTGTGAGGAGTGGCATGAAAGAATCAAGGAGACATCCCCAGACATAATAGCACTCACAGAAACGAAACTCATCTGGATAACAGATGCAATCTTTCCACCTGGATATCAGATTTTAAGAAAAGATAGAGGGAGCAGAGGGGGAAGAGGAGTTGCACTGCTCATTAAAAACTGGTGGGGATTTAAGGAAATGGTTATGGAATGGATGGAATGGGCAAAAGGGACGACATAG
Organism: Cherax quadricarinatus; assembly: GCF_038502225.1. Lineage (NCBI taxonomy): Eukaryota > Metazoa > Arthropoda > Malacostraca > Decapoda > Parastacidae > Cherax > Cherax quadricarinatus. Next base: position 7,166,184 of record NC_091346.1, read on the forward strand.
GAACAATTCAGTCTGGGGGTCCTATGGTGGTAATTGCAGTGATGTACAACCCGCCACAGAACTGCAGGAGGCCAAGAAAAGAATAGGAAGAGAGCAACAGAGGAATGGTAGACACTTTAGCCGAGGTGGCCGGAAGAGCTCACACAGGTAGAGCAAAGTTACTAGTTCTGGATGATTTCAGTCACATGGAGATTGACTGGGAAAACCTGGAGACCCATGGGGGTCCCAAAACATGCAGAGCCAAGATGATGGATGTAGTGCTGGAAAACCTCATGTATCAACATGTTAGAGACACTACCAGAGAGAGAGGTGAGGATGAACCAGCAAAACTGGACCTAGTATTCACGTTGAGTAGCTTGGACATCGAGGATATCATGTACGAAAGGCCCCTTGGAGCTAGTGATCATGTGGTTCTGTGCTTTGAATACATAGTTGATTACAAGTGGAGAGGGTAGTAGGAATAGGACAGGAGAAGCCAAACTACAAAAGGGGGGACTACACAGGCATGAGGAACTTCCTGCAAGATGTTCAGTGGGAAAGAGAATTGGCAGGAAAACCTGTAAAAGAAATGGAGTATGTGACAACAAAATGCAAGGAGGCAGAGGAGAGGTTTGTTCCTAACGGCAGCAGATATAATGGGAAGACCAAAACGAGTCCTTGGTTCACCCAAAAGTGTAGGGAGGCAAAAACTAAGTGGACTAGAGAATGGAAAAAATACAGAAGACAAAGGACCCAGGAACATAAAAAGATTAGCCGAAGAGCCAGAAATGAATATGCATAGATACGAAGGGAGGCTCTGTGACAATACGAAAATGACATAGCATCGAAAGTCAAGTGTGACCCTAAGCTGTTGTATAGCCACATCAAGGACCAGGTAATCAGGCTGAGGAAGGAAGGTGGGGAGTTCACAATAAACGGCCAAGAAGTATGTGAGGAGCTCAACTTGAGATTTAAAGAAGTATTTACTGTGGAGACAGGAAGGACTCCAGGAAGTCAGAATAAGGAGGTATACCAACAAGTGCTGGATGAAATACACACAACTGAGGAGATGAAGCTGCTGTATGAACTTGATACCTCTAAGGCGGTGGGACCAGACAGCATCTCTCCGTGGGTCCTTAGAGAGGGAGCAGAGATGCTGTGTGTGCCACACAATTACCTGAGGTATGGAAGATGGCAAATGTAGTCCCAATTTTTAAGAAAGAAGACAGGCATGAGGCATTAAACTACAGACCTGTGTCACTGACGTGTATAGTATGCAAAGTCTTGGAGATTATCAATAGGAGAGTGGTGGAGCACCCAGAAAGAAACGAGCTTATAAACGACAACCAGCACAGTTTCAGGGAAGGAAAATCCTGTGTCACAAACCTACTGGAGTTTTATGACAAGGTAACGGGAGTAAGACACGAGAAAGAGAGAGGGGTGGATAGCTTGCATTTTCTTGAACTGCAAGAAGGCTTTCGATACAGTTCTTCACAAGAGGTTAATGCAAAAGCTAGAGGATTAGGCACGCATAACAGGAAAAGCACTGCAGTGGATCGGAGAATATCAAACAGGGAGGCAACAATGAGTCATCGTACGTAATGAGGTGTCAGAGTGGGCGCCTGTGACGAGCGGGGTTCCACAGGGGTCAGTCCGAGGACCTGTGCTGTTTTTAGTATATGTGAATGACATGACGGAAGGGATAGACTCAGAAGTGTCCCTGTTTGCAGATGATGTGAAGTTAATGGGTTGAATTAAATCGGATGAAATTCAGGCAGGTCTACAAAGAAACCTGCACAGGCTACAAGCCTGGCTCCTTAAATTTAATTCCGCCAAATACAAAGTCATAAAGATCGGCGAAGGACAAAGTATAGTCCTGGTGGTCAAAGACTGCAAACCTCACTCAAGGTAAAAGATCTTGGGGTAAGTATATACCGAGCACATCTCTTGAGGCGCACATCAATCGGACAACTGCTGCAGCATATGGGCGCCTGGCAAACCCAAGAATAGCGTTCCGATACCTCAGTAAGGAATCGTTCAAGACTCTGTACACCGTGCACGTCAGGCCCATACTGGAGTATGCAGCACAAGTTTGGAATCCACACCTGGTCAAGCACGTCAATAAATTAGAGAAAGTGCAAAGGTTTGCAACAAGACTAGTCCCAGAGCTAAAGGGATTGTCCTACGAAGAAAGGTTAAGGGAAATCGGCCTGACGACACTGGAGGACAGGAGGGTTAGGGGACACATGATAACGACATATAAAATACTGTAAGGAATTCACAAGATGGACTAGGCAAGATGTTCCAGAGATGGGACACAACAAGGGGCCACAATTGGAAGTTGAAGACTCCGATGAGTCAGAGGGATGTTAGGAAGTATTTCTTCAGTCGTAAAGTTTTCAGGAAGTGGAATAGCCTAGAAAGTGACGTAGTGGAGGCAGGAACCATGCATAGCTTTAAGACGAGGCTCGATAAAGCTCATGGAGCAGGGAGAGAGAGAACCTAGTAGCGATCAGCGAAGAGGAGGGGACAGGAGCTATGACTTGACCCCTGTAACCACAAATAGGTGAGTACACACACACACATTATATATATATATATATATATATATATATATATATATATATATATATATATATATATATATATATATATATATATATATATATATATATGTGTGTCTATCTATTTGTGTATATATATATATATATATATATATATATATATATATATATATATATATATATATATATATGTGTGTGTGTGTGTGTGTGTGTGTGTGTGTGTGTGTGTGTGTGTGTGTGTGTAGTGTTAACTTATAGAACTGCTTTGGAATAAATAAAAAAGTGTTATCGGATAGTGAGATAATGTTGGTTAAGTTGACCAAGTAAAACCAAACAAATCTTGAGTGTTTAACTTCGCTAAATTAAAAGGTTGGTAGTGCACTTATATTTTATAGTTTTAAATTAAAGGTTTTGTATTATAAATGTTTTTCAGTGTGTACAAGTCACCTGACTTGTTCTAGGTGCATGTGTAGTTCACTAGTACTCAAGGAGAGCCAAAAGTTACTCACTTACCTGGTGACTACGTTGCTATTACATAAAAACTTCTGTGAATCTCACTTTTGATTGAGTTGCTATGTTCAACAGCTGATAACTACGACAAGGCTGACACATGCCACTGATGAGTTGCTATGTTCAACAGCTGATAACTACGACAAGGCTGACACATGCCACTGATGAGTTGCTATGTTCAACAGCTGATAACTACGACAAGGCTGACACATGCCACTGATGAGTTGCTATGTTCAACAGCTGATAACTACGACAAGGCTGACACGTGCCACTGATGAGTTGGTACGTTCAACAGCTGATAACTACGACAAGGCTGACACGTGCCACTGATGAGTTGGTACGTTCAACAGCTGATAACTACGACAAGGCTGACACATGCCACTGATGAGTTGGTACGTTCAACAGCTGATAACTACGACAAGGCTGACACGTGCCACTGATGAGTTGGTACGTTCAACAGCTGATAACTACGACAAGGCTGACACATGCCACTGATGAGTTGGTACGTTCAACAGCTGATAACTACGACAAGGCTGACACGTGCCACTGATGAGTTGGTACGTTCAACAGCTGATAACTACGACAAGGCTGACACGTGCCACTGATGAGTTGGTACGTTCAACAGCTGATAACTACGACAAGGCTGACACATGCCACTGATGAGTTGGTACGTTCAACAGCTGATAACTACGACAAGGCTGACACGTGCCACTGATGAGTTGGTACGTTCAGCAGCTGATAACTACGACAAGGCTGACACATGCCACTTATGAGTTGGTACGTTCAGCAGCTGATAACTACGACATAGCTGACGCCTCTCACATACTTATCACGTAAAAATCATCTACAAATCAGGAATGGGAAAATACCAAACTTTACCGTAACCGATATTCGGTTTTTCGGCCGATACCATTAAAAGTAGCCGATAACGTCTCATGTCGATAGTTTGGCACACTACTACTGGAAATACACATGATGTCGAAACAGTTAAGTAAAATTTGTCACCTTGGGGGAAGGAAGGGAAGAGGGGGGAGGGGGTCTCCAGTAAGTAAAAAATCTGGCCTGGCACCATAGACTATAAGAGACACTGTCTTGTGATAAATAGTTTACGAAAACCGATAAGTTGAAGAATGAGACACTTGTGCAACATTTGGAAATCTTTAATGAGGAAACGTTTCGCCACATAGTAGCTTCATCAGTCCAGTACAAACAAGAACAGCAGAAAGAGAGGAAGAGTTTGAGGTAATCAGTCCCTCAGCCTAGAACAGATGTGTTCAGTCCATCACACTCGTCCTCTTTTCCTACCGTTCTTCTTTGTGTCGTACAAGTGTCTCATTCTTCTGACAACTCAACTAACGTCAACAGTATGGTAAAAGTGATCTTATTATTCCAGATAACTTGTGTAGAATGATGGTTCTTGTCTAATGCATTTTCACGGTTGTAATCTTCAGAGCACTTGACCTTGACCTGACCTTGAGTTTCTCCTCACCTCGCCTGACATCTTCACTTGTGCTGACTTCACCTTTCTCTCTGTCGTGATTTGTTAATATGTGAATAAGACACAGTATGCCGTTTATGGCATTTATTGAGAAGACGTTTCGGCTTGTAGGGACTTTATCAAGCAATCTTTTTTGAGAAAACGTTTCGTCGGTATATTTTGCCTTTCATATACGACTAGACAGAAGTAGAAACCTGTAAAAAAAAATTCTCCTTCTCAAAGCAGTCTTGAATTGTTCGAGCCCCGTTATTGACATGCTTATAAATATCATATTTACAAAAGACGGGAAAAGTGCAGAAAGTATATAGTTTGTCTTGATATTCAGGGTTGGTAAACACCGTTGTCTCACAGACAAGGTAGTATATCATACTGTTGATGATATACACTACAGTACCCATAAGTTAATTAATAAGACACATGAATAACACTTGGGAATCTTTATTGCTGAAATGTTTCTCCTGCACAACAGTCGAATATCGGAGAATACAACACTTGAGACAGAAGAAGTACTGTAGTTTTAACATCACTGGAGACAGTAGAAGTACCATAGGTTTAACATCACTGGAGACAGTAGAAGTACCGTAGGTTTAACATCACTGGAGACAGTAGAAGTACCGTAGGTTTAACATCACTAGAGACAGTAGAAGTACCGTAGGTTTAACATCACTGGAGACAGAAGAAGTACTGTAGTTTTAACATCACTGGAGACAGTAGAAGTACCGTAGTTTTAACATCACTGGAGACAGTAGAAGTACCGTAGTTTTAACAACACTTGAGACAGAAGAAGTACTGTAGTTTTAACATCACTGGAGACAGTAGAAGTACCGTAGGTTTAACATCACTGGAGACAGTAGAAGTACCGTAGTTTTAACATCACTGGAGACAGTAGAAGTACCGTAGGTTTAACATCACTAGAGACAGTAGAAGTACCGTAGGTTTAACATCACTGGAGACAGAAGAAGTACTGTAGTTTTAACATCACTGGAGACAGTAGAAGTACCGTAGTTTTAACATCACTGGAGACAGTAGAAGTACCGTAGTTTTAACATCACTGGAGACAGTAGAAGTACCGTAGTTTTAACATCACTGGAGACAGTAGAAGTACCGTAGTTTTAACATCACTGGAGACAGTAGAAGTACCGTAGTTTTAACATCACTGGAGACAGTAGAAGTACCGTAGTTTTAACATCACTGGAGACAGTAGAAGTACCGTAGTTTTAACATCACTGGAGACAGTAGAAGTACCGTAGTTTTAACATCACTGGAGACAGTATAAGTACCGTAGTTTTAACATCACTGGAGACAGAAAAGTACCGTAGTTTTAACATCACTGGAGACAGTAGAAGTACCGTAGTTTTAACATCACTGGAGACAGTAGAAGTACCGTAGTTTTAACATCACTGGAGACAGTAGAAGTACCGTAGTTTTAACATCACTGGAGACAGTAGAAGTACCGTAGTTTTAACATCACTGGAGACAGTATAAGTACCGTAGTTTTAACATCACTGGAGACAGAAAAGTACCGTAGTTTTAACATCACTGGAGAGAGTAGAAGTACCGTAGTTTTAACATCACTGGAGACAGCAGAAGTACCGTAGTTTTAACATCACTGGAGACAGTAGAAGTACCGTAGTTTTAACATCACTGGAGACAGAAGAAGTGCTGTAGTTTTAACATCACTGGAGACAGCAGAAGTACCGTAGTTTTAACATCACTGGAGACAGTAGAAGTACCGTAGTTTTAACATCACTGGAGACAGTAGAAGTACCGTAGTTTTAACATCACTGGAGACAGCAGAAGTACCGTAGTTTTAACATCACTGGAGACAGTAGAAGTACCGTAGTTTTAACATCACTGGAGACAGTAGAAGTACCGTAGTTTCAACGTCACTGGAGACAGTAGAAGTACCGTAGTTTTAACATCACTGGAGACAGTAGAAGTACCGTAGTTTTAACATCACTGGAGACAGTAGAAGTACCGTAGTTTTAACATCACTGGAGACAGTAGAAGTACCGTAGTTTTAACATCACTGGAGACAGTATAAGTACCGTAGTTTTAACATCACTGGAGACAGAAAAGTACCGTAGTTTTAACATACTGGAGACAGTAGAAGTACCGTAGTTTTAACATCACTGGAGACAGTAGAAGTACCGTAGTTTTAACATCACTGGAGACAGTAGAAGTACCGTAGTTTTAACATCACTGGAGACAGTAGAAGTACCGTAGTTTTAACATCACTGGAGACAGAAGAAGTGCTGTAGTTTTAACATCACTGGAGACAGCAGAAGTACCGTAGTTTTAACATCACTGGAGACAGTAGAAGTACCGTAGTTTTAACATCACTGGAGACAGTAGAAGTACCGTAGTTTTAACATCACTGGAGACAGCAGAAGTACCGTAGTTTTAACATCACTGGAGACAGTAGAAGTACCGTAGTTTTAACATCACTGGAGACAGTAGAAGTACCGTAGTTTCAACATCACTGGAGACAGTAGAAGTACCGTAGTTTTAACATCACTGGAGACAGTAGAAGTACCGTAGTTTTAACATCACTGGAGACAGAAGAAGTGCTGTAGTTTTAACATCACTGGAGACAGTAGAAGTACCGTAGTTTTAACATCACTGGAGACAGTAGAAGTACCGTAGTTTTAACATCACTGGAGACAGTAGAAGTACCGTAGTTTTAGCATCACTGGAGACAGTAGAAGTACCGTAGTTTTAACATCACTGGAGACAGTAGAAGTACCGTAGTTTTAACATCGCTGGTGACAGTAGAAGTACCGTAGTTTTAACATCACTGGAGACAGTAGAAGTACCGTAGTTTTAACATCACTGGAGACAGAAGAAGTGCTGTAGTTTTAACATCACTGGAGACAGTAGAAGTACGGTAGTTTTAACATCACTGGAGACAGTAGAAGTACCGTAGTTTTAACATCACTGGAGACAGTAGAAGTACCGTAGTTTTAACATCACTGGAGACAGCAGAAGTACCGTAGTTTTAACATCACTGGAGACAGTAGAAGTACCGTAGTTTTAACATCACTGGAGACAGTAGAAGTACCGTAGTTTTAACATCACTGGAGACAGTAGAAGTACCGTAGTTTTAACATCACTGGAGACAGTAGAAGTACCGTAGTTTTAACATCACTGGAGACAGAAGAAGTGCTGTAGTTTTAACATCACTGGAGACAGCAGAAGTACCGTAGTTTTAACATCACTGGAGACAGTAGAAGTACCGTAGTTTTAACATCACTGGAGACAGTAGAAGTACCGTAGTTTTAACATCACTGGAGACAGTAGAAGTACCGTAGTTTTAACATCACTGGAGACAGTAGATGTACCGTAGTTTTAACATCGCTGGTGACAGTAGAAGTACCGTAGTTTTAACATCACTGGAGACAGTAGAAGTACCGTAGTTTTAACATCACTGGAGACAGTAGAAGTACCGTAGTTTTAACATCACTGGAGACAGTAGAAGTACCGTAGTTTTAACATCACTGGAGACAGTAGAAGTACCGTAGTTTTAACATCACTGGAGACAGTAGAAGTACCGTAGTTTTAACATCACTGGAGACAGTAGAAGTACCGTAGTTTTAACATCACTGGAGACAGTAGAAGTACCGTACTTTTAACATCACTGGAGACAGCAGAAGTACCGTAGTTTTAATATCACTGGAGACAATAGAAGTACCGTAGTTTTAACATCACTGGAGACAGTAGAAGTACCGTAGTTTTAACATCACTGGAGACAGCAGAAGTACCGTAGTTTTAACATCACTGGAGACAATAGAAGTACCGTAGTTTTAACATCACTGGAGACAGTAGAAGTACCGTAGTTTTAACATCACTGGAGACAGCAGAAGTACCGTAGTTTTAACATCACTGGAGACAACAGAAGTACCGTAGTTTTAACATCTTCAATCCGTCACTCTTGGTGGAAATAAAGATAAACAAAATTCAATTTAGAATATTAACCAAGGAGCATAACTTCTCTTCTTACTATAAGTACATAATTACTCTCACTCTTGTCCGTGTTGATAGATAATTACTTCCGCTGTTGTCCGTGTTGATAGATAATTACTTCCGCTGTTGTCCGTGTTGATAGATAATTACTCCCACTGTTGTCCATGTTGATAGATAATTACTCTCACTGTTGTCTGTGTTGATGGATAATTACTCCCACTGTTGTCCGTGTTGATAGATAATTACTCTCACTGTTGTCCTTGTTGATAGATAATTACTCCCACTGTTGTCCGTGTAGATAATTACACTCACTGTTGTCCTTATTGATAGATAATTACTCCCACTGTTGTCCGTGTTGATAGATAATTACTCTCATTGTTGTCCTTGTGATAGATAATTACTCCCACTCTTGTCCGTGTTGATAGATAATTACTCTCACTGTTTACCTGGAGTTTACCTGGAGAGAGTTTCGGGGGTCAACGCCCCCGCGGCCCGGTCTGTGACCAGGCCTCCTGGTGGATCAGCGCCTGATCAACCAGGCTGTTGCTGCTGGCTGCACGCAAACCAACGTACGAGCCACAGCCCGGCTGATCAGGAACTGACTTTAGGTGCTTGTCCAGTGCCAGCTTGAAGACTGCCAGGGGTCTGTTGGTAATCCCCCTTATGTGTGCTGGGAGGCAGTTGAACAGTCTCGGGCCCCTGACACTTATTGTATGGTCTCTTAACGTGCTAGTGACACCCCTGCTTTTCATTGGGGGGATGGTGCATCGTCTGCCAAGTCTTTTGCTTTCGTAGTGAGTGATTTTCGTGTGCAAGTTCGGTACTAGTCCCTCTAGGATTTTCCAGGTGTATATAATCATGTATCTCTCCCTCCTGCGTTCCAGGGAATACAGGTTTAGAAACCTCAAGCGCTCCCAGTAATTGAGGTGTTTTATCTCCGTTATGCGCGCCGTGAAAGTTCTCTGTACATTTTCTAGGTCGGCAATTTCACCTGCCTTGAAAGGTGCTGTTAGAGTGCAGCAATATTCCAGCCTAGATAGAATAAGTGACCTGAAGAGTGTCATCATGGGCTTGGCCTCCCTAGTTTTGAAGGTTCTCATTATCCATCCTGTCATTTTTCTAGCAGATGCGATTGATACAATGTTATGGTCCTTGAAGGTGAGATCCTCCGACATAATCACTCCCAGGTCTTTGACGTTGGTGTTTCGCTCTATTTTGTGGCCAGAATTTGTTTTGTACTCTGATGAAGATTTAATTTCCTCATGTTTACCATATCTGAGTAATTGAAATTTCTCATCGTTGAACTTCATATTGTTTTCTGCAGCCCACTGAAAGATTTGGTTGATGTCCGCCTGGAGCCTTGCAGTGTCTGCAATGGAAGACACTGTCATGCAGATTCGGGTGTCATCTGCAAAGGAAGACACGGTGCTGTGGCTGACATCCTTGTCTATGTCGGATATGAGGATGAGGAACAAGATGGGAGCTAGTACTGTGCCTTGTGGAACAGAGCTTTTCACCGTAGCTGCCTCGGACTTTACTCTGTTGACGACTACTCTCTGTGTTCTGTTAGTGAGGAAATTATAGATCCATCGACCGACTTTTCCTGTTATTCCTTTAGCGCGCATTTTGTGCGCTATTACGCCATGGTCACACTTGTCGAAGGCTTTTGCAAAGTCTGTATATATTACATCTGCATTCTTTTTGTCTTCTAGTGCATTTAGGACCTTGTCGTAGTGATCCAGTAGTTGAGACAGACAGGAGCGACCTGTTCTAAACCCATGTTGCCCTGGGTTGTGTAACTGATGGGTTTCTAGATGGGTGGTGATCTTGCTTCTTAGGACCCTTTCAAAGATTTTTATGATATGGGATGTTAGTGCTATTGGTCTGTAGTTCTTTGCTGTTGCTTTACTGCCCCCTTTGTGGAGTGGGCCTATGTCTGTTGTTTTTAGTAACTGAGGGACGACCCCCGTGTCCATGCTCCCTCTCCATAGGATGGAAAAGGCTCGTGATAGGGGCTTCTTGCAGTTCTTGATGAACACAGAGTTCCATGAGTCTGGCCCTGGGGCAGAGTGCATGGGCATGTCATTTATCGCCTGTTCGAAGTCATTTGGCGTCAGGATAACATCGGATAGGCTTGTGTTAATCAAATTTTGTGGCTCTCTCATAAAAAATTCATTTTGATCTTCGACTCTCAGTCTGGTTAGCGGCTTGCTAAAAACTGAGTCATATTGGGACTTGAGTAGCTCACTCATTTCCTTGCTGTCATCTGTGTAGGACCCATCTTGTTTAAGTAGGGGCCCAATACTGGACGTTGTTCTCGATTTTGATTTGGCATAGGAGAAGAAATACTTTGGGTTTCTTTCGATTTCATTTATGGCTTTTAGTTCTTCCCGCGATTCCTGACTCCTAAAGGATTCTTTTAGCTTAAGTTCGATGCTTGCTATTTCTCTGACCAGTGTCTCCCTGCGCATTTCAGATATATTGACCTCTTTTAGCCGCTCTGTTATTCTTTTCCGTCGCCTGTAAAGGGAGCGCCTGTCTCTTTCTATTTTACATCTACTCCTCCTTTTTCTTAGAGGAATAAGCCTTGTGCATACATCGAGTGCCACCGAGTTAATCTGTTCTAGGCATAAGTTTGGGTCTGTGTTGCTTAGTATATCTTCCCAACTTATATCGGTTAGGACTTGGTTTACTTGGTCCCACTTTATGTTTTTGTTATTGAAGTTGAATTTGGTGAATGCTCCCTCGTGACTAGTCTCATTTTGTCGGTCTGGGGCTCCACGCATACATGTCTGAACCTCAATTATGTTGTGATCTGAGTATATTGTTTTTGATATGGTGACATTTCTTATCAGATCATCATTGTTAGTGAAGATGAGGTCTAGTGTATTCTCCAGTCTAGTAGGCTCTATTATTTGCTGGTTTAAATTGAATTTTGTGCAGAGATTTAAAAGCTCGTGTGAGTGTGAGTTTTCATCAGAGCTGCCTCCTGGTGTTATTACTGCAACAATATTATTTGCTATATTCCTCCATTTTAGGTGCCTTAAGTTGAAATCCCCCAGGAGCAAGATGTTGGGTGCAGGAGCTGGAAGATTTTCCAGACAGTGGTCAATTTTTAACAGCTGTTCCTGGAATTGCTGGGATGTTGCATCCGGAGGCTTGTAGACTACCACAATGACTAGGTTTTGGTTCTCGACCTTTACTGCTAAAACTTCCACTACGTCATTTGAGGCATTAAGCAGTTCTGTGCAAACAAGTGACTCTGCAATGTACAGGCCAACCCCCCCCCCCCTTTTGCCTGTTCACTCTGTCACATCTGTATAGGTTGTAACCTGGGATCCATATTTCGTTGTCCAAGTGATCCTTTATGTGGGTCTCAGTGAAAGCCGCGAACATTGCCTTTGCCTCTGCAAGCAGTCCACGGATGAAAGGTATTTTGTTGTTTGTTGCTGGCTTTAGACCCTGTATATTTGCAAAGAAGAATGTTATCGGACTGGTGGTATTGTTGGTACTGGGGGGGGATTTTTTTTTCCGGCATTAGTATCTGTATCTGTTGGTTTGGAGTGGAGGCCATCGACTGTGGTTCCACTCCAGGAATGACTGGATTTGGTGTACGATTTCTGCCATTTCCTGCCAGTTTTTTTTCCTTCCTGGCACTAAAAAACCTCTCCCTCTTGAGTGGCTGTGGCTACCCAGGTTTTCCCATGGCCTGGATGTTTTGTATCTTTTTGTCCCCTTTAGATGGTATGCCTGGCAATTTAAGTTATAGCACAGTCTTTCCTGTACTGAAGAGGTACACATTTCAAGGTGAAAAAGCTTACAGGAAGGGAGTTTGCATTTTCCTGTTGTCATATGGGCATGGCATTTTCTAGGGTGGTCATAGTTGCATGTCCCATCTGTTTTTCCAGATTTCCCATGCCAGCAGATACCAAGTGCATAGTATGTGCACAGGCTTGGTTTCCGCTTGCCTTGGGTTTCTGTGACTGTATTCCCTGTTGGTGCATGTTTCCCTGTCTTACTTCTATCCTCCCTAGCACCAACAATGGAGCTCCCACCAGTTGTTTTTGGTAATTTATCCTCACTATTGCTATTGGAGTCCTCTTGTTTGCTATTTCCTGCGGTATTTCTAGTTTGCAATATTGGTTTTATCTTATCTTTGACTACACTTGTTTCCCTACTATGGCTCCTGTCCCCTATGAGGTCATTTATATGTATTCCTTCCTGCGTATAATTCCCGACTACCTGGACAAAATCTCCAGCTTCACCATTACTGTCTCCCAGGACAGTATCTCCAGCTTCACCATTTCTGTCTCCCAGGACAGCACCTCCAGCTTCACCATTACTGTCTCCCAGGACAGTATCTCCAGCTTCACCATTACTGTCTCCCAGGACAGCACTATCAGCCCCACATTTACTGACTACCAGGACATCACCTCCAGCCTTACAGTTTGTGACTACATGGCCAGACTACAGCCCAGACTGTTGTCCGTGTTGGTAGATAATTAATTATTCCCACTCTTGTCTGTGTTGAAAGATAATTATTCTCACTCTTGTCTGTGTTGATAGATAATTAATCACACTCTTCTCCGTGTTGAGAGATAATTACTTTCACTGTTGTCCGTGTTGTTAGATAATTACTCCCACTCTTGTCCATATTGATAGATAATTACTCCCACTTTTGTCCGTGTTGATAGATAATTACTCTCACTCTTGTCCATGTTGATAGATAATTACTCATACTCTTGTCCATGTTGATAGATAATTACTCCCACTCTTGTCCATGTTGATAGATAATTACTCTCACTCTTGACCATGTTGATAGATAATTACTCTCACTCTTGTCCATGTTGATAGATAATTACTCCCACTCTTGTCCATGTTGATAGATAATTTCTCCCACTCTTGTCCATGTTGATAGATAATTACTCTCTTGTCCATGTTGATAGATAATTACTCCCTCTCTTGTCCATGTTGATAGATAATTACTCTCACTCTTGTCCGTGTTGATAGATAATTACTCTCACTCTTGTCCATGTTGATAGATAATTACTCCCACTTTTGTCCGTGTTGATAGATAATTACTCTCACTCTTGTCCATGTTGATAGATAATTACTCTCACTCTTGTCCATGTTGATAGATAATTACTCATACTCTTGTCCATGTTGATAGATAATTACTCCCACTCTTGTCCATGTTGATAGATAATTACTCTCACTCTTGTCCATGTTGATAGATAATTACTCTCACTCTTGTCCATGTTGATAGATAATTACTCCCACTCTTGTCCATGTTGATAGATAATTACTCCCACTCTTGTCCATGTTGATAGATAATTACTCTCTTGTCCATGTTGATAGATAATTACTCCCTCTCTTGTCCATGTTGATAGATAATTACTCTCACTCTTGTCCGTGTTGATAGATAATTACTCTCACTCTTGTCCATGTTGATAGATAATTACTCTCACTCTTGTCCGTGTTGATAGATAATTACTCTCACTCTTGTCCATGTTGATAGATAATTACTCTCTTGTCCATGTTGATAGATAATTACTCTCTTGTCCATGTTGATAGATAATTACTCCCTCTCTTGTCCATGTTGATAGATAATTACTCTCACTCTTGTCCATGTTGATAGATAATTACTCTCTTGTCCATGTTGATAGATAATTACTCCCTCTCTTGTCCATGTTGATAGATAATTACTCCCTCTCTTGTCCATGTTGATAGATAATTATTCTCACTCTTGTCCATGTTGATAGATAATTACTCCCTCTCTTGTCCATGTTGATAGATAATTACTCTCTTGTCCATGTTGATAGATAATTACTCTCACTCTTGTCCATGTTGATAGATAATTACTCTCTTGTCCATGTTGATAGAAAATTACTCTCACTCTTGTCCATGTTGATAGATAATTACTCTCTTGTCCATGTTGATAGATAATTACTCTCACTCTTGTCCATGTTGATAGATAATTACTCTCTTGTCCATGTTGATAGATAATTACTCTTTTGTCCATGTTGATAGATAATTACTCCCTCTCTTGTCCATGTTGATAGATAATTACTCTCACTCTTGTCCATGTTGATAGATAATTACTCTCTTGTCCATGTTGATAGATAATTACTCCCTATCTTGTCCATATTGATAGATAATTACTCCCTCTCTTGTCCATGTTGATAGATAATTATTCTCACTCTTGTCCATGTTGATAGATAATTACTCCCTCTCTTGTCCATGTTGATAGATAATTACTCTCTTGTCCATGTTGATAGATAATTACTCTCACTCTTGTCCATGTTGATAGATAATTACTCTCTTGTCCATGTTGATAGATAATTACTCCCTATCTTGTCCATATTGATAGATAATTACTCCCTCTCTTGTCCATGTTGATAGATAATTATTCTCACTCTTGTCCATGTTGATAGATAATTACTCCCTCTCTTGTCCATGTTGATAGATAATTACTCTCTTGTCCATGTTGATAGATAATTACTCTCACTCTTGTCCATGTTGATAGATAATTACTCTCTTGTCCATGTTGATAGATAATTACTCTCTTGTCCATGTTGATAGATAATTACTCTCTTGTCCATGTTGATAGATAATTACTCTCACTCTTGTCCGTGTTGATAGATAATTACTCTCTTGTCCATGTTGATAGATAATTACTCTCACTCTTGTCCGTGTTGAGTATCACAGCTGTTTAATTTATCATTGCATATTCTCTCTCAATTTGATGTTCCATCATAAACTTTGATGTGTGTTCCATCACTCACTTTGATGTGTGTTCCATCATAAACTTTGATGTGTGTTCAATCACTCACTTTGATGTGTGTTCCATCACTCACTTTGATGTGTGTTCCATCACTCACTTTGATGTGTGTTCCATCATAAACTTTGATGTGTGTTCAATCACTCACTTTGATGTGTGTTCCATCACTCACTTTGATGTGTGTTCCATCATAAACTTTGATGTGTGTTCCATCACTCACTTTGATGTGTGTTCCATCATAAACTTTGATGTGTGTTCCATCACTCACTTTGATGTGTGTTCCATCATAAACTTTGATGTGTGTTCCATCACTCACTTTGATGTGTGTTCCATCACTCACTGTGATGTGTGTTCCATCACTCACTTTGATGTGTGTTCCATCATACACTTTGATGTGTGTTCCATCACACACTTTGATGTGTGTTCCATCGTACACTTTGTTGTGTGTTCCATCACACACTTTGATGTGTGTTCCATCATACACTTTGATGTGTGTTCCATAATATACTTTGATGTGTGTTCCATCACACACTTTGATGTGTGTTCCATCGTACACTTTGTTGTGTGTTCCATCACACACTTTGATGTGTGTTCCATCATACACTTTGATGTGTGTTCCATAATATACTTTGATGTGTGTTCCATCATACACTTTGATGTGTGTTCCATAATATACTTTGATGTGTGTTCCATCACACACTTTGATGTGTGTTCCATCACACACTGTGATGTGTGTTCCATCACTCACTTTGATGTGTGTTCCATCACACACTTTGATGTGTGTTCCATCATACACTTTGTTGTGTGTTCCATCACACACTTTGATGTGTGTTCCATCTCATACTTTGATGTGTGTTCCATCTCATACTTTGATGTGTGTTCCATCGCATACCTTGATATGTGTTCCATCACATACTTTGATGTGTGTTCCATCACATACCGTGATGTGTGTTCCATCTCATACTTTGATGTGTGTTCCATCTCATACTTTCATGTGTGTTCCATCGCATACTTTGATATGTTCCATCACATTGATGTGTGTTCCATCACATACCGTGATGTGTGTTCCATCACATACTGTGATGTGTGTTCCATCACATACTTTGATGTGTGTTCCATCACATACTTTGATGTGTGATCCATCACATACTTTGATGTGTGTTCCATCACATACTTTGATGTGTGCTCCATCACATACCTTGATGTGTGTTCCATCACATACTGTGATGTGTTCCATCACATACTGTGATGTGTGTTCCATCACATACTGTGATGTGTGTTCCATCACATACTGTGATGTGTGTTCCATCACATACTGTGATGTGTGTTCCATCACATACTGTGATGTGTGTTCCATCACATACTGTGATGTGTGTTCCATCACATACTGTGATGTGTGTTCCATCACTCACTTTTATGTGCGTTCCATCACATAGTGTGATGTGTGTTCCATCACATACTGTGATGTGTGTTCCATCACACACTTTGATGTGTGTTCCATCACATAGTGTGATGTGTGTTCCATCACATACTGTGATGTGTGTTCCATCACACACGTTGATGTGTGTTCCATCACATACTGTGATGTGTGTTCCATCACATACTGTGATGTGTGTTCCATCACATGCTGGGATGTGTGTTCCATCACATACTGTGATGTGTGCTCCATCACATATTGTGATGTGTGTTCCATCGCATACTGTGATGTGTGTTCCATCACATACTGTGATGTGTGTTCCATCACATACTGTGATGTGTGTTCCATCACATACTGTGATGTGTGTGTTCCATCGCGCACTTTAATGTGTGATCCATCACATACTGTGATGTGTGTTCCATCACATACTGTGATGTGTGTTCCATCACACACTTTGATGTGTGTTCCATCACATACTTTGATGTGTGTTCCATCACATACTGTGATGTGTGTTCCATCACATACTGTGATGTGTGTTCCATCACTCACTTTGATGTGTGTTCCATCACATACTGTGATGTGTGTTCCATCACATACATTGATGTGTGTTCCATCACATACAGTGATGTGTGTTCCATCACATACTTTCATGTGTGTTCCATCACATAATGTGATGTGTGTTCCATCACATACTGTGATTTGTGTTCCATCACATACTTTGATGTGTGTTCCATCACATACTGTGATGTGTGTTCCATCACATAATTTGATGTGTGCTCCATCACATACTTTGAGGTGTGCTCCATCACATACAGTGATGTGTGTTCCATCACATACTGTGATGTGTGTTCCATCACATACTGTGATGTGTGTTCCATCACATACTTTGATGTGTGCTCCATCACATACTTTGATGTGTGTTCCATCACATACTGTGATGTGTGTTCCATCACATACTGTGATGTGTGTTCCATCACATACTTTGATGTGTGCTCCATCACATACTTTGATGTGTGTTCCATCAGATACTGTGATGTATGTTCCATCACATACTTTGATATGTGTTCCATCACATACTGTGATGTGTGTTCCATCACATACTTTGATGTGTGCTCCATCACATACTTTGATGTGTGCTCCATCACATACAGTGATGTGTGTTCCATCACATACAGTGATGTGTGTTCCATCACATAATTTGATGTGTGCTCCATCACATACTGTGATGTGTGTTCCATCACATACTTTGATGTGTGCTCCATCAAATACTTTGATGTGTGTTCCATCACATACTGTGATGTGTGTTCAATCACATACTGTGATGTGTGTTCCATCACATACTTTGATGTGTGCTCCATCACATACTTTGATGTGTGTTCCATCACATACTTTGATGTGTACTCCATCACATACTTTGATGTGTGTTCCATCACATACTTTGATGTAAGCTCCATCACATACTGTGATGTGTGCTCCATCACATACTGTGATGTGTGCTCCATCACATACTGTGATGTGTGCTCCATCACATACTGTGATGTGTGTTCCATCACATACTGTGATGTGTGCTCCATCACATACTGTGATGTGTGCTCCATCACATACTGTGATGTGCTCCATCACATACTGTGATGTGTTCTCCATCACATACTGTGATGTGTGTTCCATCACATACTTTGATGTGTGCTCCATCACATACTTTGATATGTGTTCCATCACATACTGTGATGTGTGTTCAATCACATACTGTGATGTGTGTTCCATCACATACTTTGATGTGTGCTCCATCACATACTTTGATGTGTGTTCCATCACATACTTTGATGTGTGCTCCATCACATACTTTTATGTGTGTTCCATCACATACTGTGATGTGTGTTCCATCACATACTTTGATTTGTGCTCCATCACATACTGTGATGTGTGCTCCATCACATACTGTGATGTGTGCTCCATCACATACTGTGATGTGTGCTCCATCACATACTGTGATGTGTGCTCCATCACATACTGTGATGTGTGTTCCATCACGTACTGTGATGTGTGCTCCATCACATACTGTGATGTGTGCTCCATCACATACTGTGATGTGTGTTCCATCACATACCGTGATGTGTGCTCCATCATATACTGTGATGTGTGCTCCATCACATACTGTGATGTGTGTTCCATCACATACTGTGATGTGTGTTCCATCACATACTGTGATGTGTGTTCCATCACATACTGTGATGTGTGTTCCATCACATACTGTGATGTGTGCTCCATCACATACTGTGATGTGTGTTCCATCACATACTGTGATGTGTGCTCCATCACATACTGTGATGTGTGCTCCATCACATACTGTGATGTGTGCTCCATCACATGCTGTGATGTGTGCTCCATCACATACTGTGATGTGTGTTCCATCACATAGTGTGATGTGTGTTCCATCACATACTGTGATGTGTGTTCCATCACACACTTTGATGTGTGTTCCATCACATACTGTGATGTGCGTTCCATCACATACTGTGATGTGTGTTCCATCACATACTGTGATGTGTGTTCCATCACACACGTTGATGTGTGTTCCATCACATACTGTGATGTGTGCTCCATCACATACTGTGATGTGTGTTCCATCACATGCTGGGATGTGTGTTCCATCACATACTGTGATGTGTGCTCCATCACATATTGTGATGTGTGTTCCATCGCATACTGTGATGTGTGTTCCATCACATACTGTGATGTGTGTTCCATCACATACTGTGATGTGTGTTCCATCACATACTGTGATGTGTGTGTTCCATCGCACACTTTAATGTGTGATCCATCACATACTGTGATGTGTGTTCCATCACATACTGTGATGTGTGTTCCATCACACACTTTGATGTGTGTTCCATCACATACTTTGATGTGTGTTCCATCACATACTGTGATGCGTGTTCCATCACATACTGTGATGTGTGTTCCATCACTCACTTTGATGTGTGTTCCATCATATACTGTGATGTGTGTTCCATCACATACATTGATGTGTGTTCCATCACATACAGTGATGTGTGTTCCATCACATACTTTCATGTGTGTTCCATCACATAATGTGATGTGTGTTCCATCACATACTGTGATGTGTGTTCCATCACATACTTTGATGTGTGTTCCATCACATACTGTGATGTGTGTTCCATCACATAATTTGATGTGTGCTCCATCACATACTTTGAGGTGTGCTCCATCACATACAGTGATGTGTGTTCCATCACATACTGTGATGTGTGTTCCATCACATACTGTGATGTGTGTTCCATCACATACTTTGATGTGTGCTCCATCACATACTTTGATGCGTGTTCCATCACATACTGTGATGTGTGTTCCATCACATACTGTGATGTGTGTTCCATCACATACTTTGATGTGTGCTTCATCACATACTTTGATGTGTGTTCCATCAGATACTGTGATGTATGTTCCATCACATACTTTGATATGTGTTCCATCACATACTGTGATGTGTGTTCCATCACATACTTTGATGTGTGCTCCATCACATACTTTGATGTGTGTTCCATCACATACAGTGATGTGTGTTCCATTACATAATTTGATGGGTGCTCCATCACATACTGTGATGTGTGTTCCATCACATACTTTGATGTGTGCTCCATCACATACTTTGATGTGTGTTTCATCACATACTGTGATGTGTATTCAATCACATACTGTGATGTGTGTTCCATCACATACTTTGATGTGTGCTCCATCACATACTTTGATGTGTATTCCATCACATACTTTGATGTGTACTCCATCACATACTTTGATGTGTGTTCCATCACATACTTTGATGTAAGCTCCATCACATACTGTGATGTGTGCTCCATCACATACTGTGATGTGTGCTCCATCACATACTGTGATGTGTGCTCCATCACATACTGTGATGTGTGTTCCATCACATACTGTGATGTGTGCTCCATCACATACTGTGATGTGTGCTCCATCACATACTGTGATGTGCTCCATCACATACTGTGATGTGTTCTCCATCACATACTGTGATGTGTGTTCCATCACATACTTTGATGTGTGCTCCATCACATACTTTGATATGTGTTCCATCACATACTGTGATGTGTGTTCAATCACATACTGTGATGTGTGTTCCATCACATACTTTGATGTGTGCTCCATCACATACTTTGATGTGTGTTCCATCACATACTTTGATGTGTGCTCCATCACATACTTTGATATGTGTTCCATCACATACTGTGATGTGTGTTCCATCACATACTTTGATTTGTGCTCCATCACATACTGTGATGTGTGCTCCATCACATACTGTGATGTGTGCTCCATCACATACTGTGATGTGTGCTCCATCACATACTGTGATGTGTGCTCCATCACATACTGTGATGTGTGTTCCATCACGTACTGTGATGTGTGCTCCATCACATACTGTGATGTGTGCTCCATCACATACTGTGATGTGTGCTCCATCACATACTGTGATGTGTGCTCCATCACATGCTGTGATGTGTGCTCCATCACATACTGTGATGTGTGCTCCATCACATACTGTGATGTGTGTTCCATCACATACCGTGATGTGTGCTCCATCATATACTGTGATGTGTGCTCCATCACATACTGTGATGTGTGTTCCATCACATACTGTGATGTGTGTTCCATCACATACTGTGATGTGTGTTCCATCACATACTGTGATGTGTGCTCCATCACATACTGTGATGTGTGTTCCATCACATACTGTGATGTGTGCTCCATCACATACTGTGATGTGTGCTCCATCACATACTGTGATGTGTGCTCCATCACATGCTGTGATGTGTGCTCCATCACATACTGTGATGTGTGCTCCATCACATACTGTGATGTGTGTTCCATCACATACTGTGATGTGTGTTCCATCACATACTGTGATGTGTGCTCCATCACATACTGTGATGTGTGTTCCATCACATACTGTGATGTGTGCTCCATCACATACTGTGATGTGTGCTCCATCACATACTGTGATGTGTGCTCCATCACATGCTGTGATGTGTGCTCCATCACATACTGTGATGTGTGCTCCATCACATACTGTGATGTGTGTTCCATCACATACCGTGATGTGTGCTCCATCATATACTGTGATGTGTGCTCCATCACATACTGTGATGTGTGTTCCATCACATACTGTGATGTGTGTTCCATCACATACTGTGATGTGTGTTCCATCACATACTGTGATGTGTGTTCCATCACATACTGTGATGTGTGTTCCATCACATACTGTGATGTGTTCCATAACACTGGTGATACTTGAACGATTTAATTTCATCTTAAGAGCAACGAGTCGCTCTTAACCAGTATGTGAGCACATGTGAGCGTCCTAGGAGCCGGATGGTACATTGTGAGCGTCCTGGGAGCTGGATGGTACATGTGAGCGTCCTAGGAGCCGGATGGTACATGTGAGCGTCCTAGGAGCCGGATGGTACATGTGAGCGTCCTAGGAGCCGGATGGTACATGTGAGCGTCCTGGGAGCTGGATGGTACATTGTGAGCGTCCTGGGAGCTGGATGGTACATGTGAGCGTCCTAGGAGCCGGATGGTACATGTGAGCGTCCTAGGAGCCGGATGGTACATGTGAGCGTCCTAGGAGCCGGATGGTACATGTGAGCGTCCTAGGAGCCGGATGGTACATGTGAGCGTCCTGGGAGCTGGATGGTACATGTGAGCGTCCTAGGAGCCGGATGGTGCATGTGAGCGTCCTAGGAGCCGGATGGTACATGTGAGCGTCCTAGGAGCCGGATGGTACATGTGAGCGTCCTGGGAGCCGGATGGTGCATGTGAGCGTCCTGGGAGCCGGATGGTACATGTGAGCGTCCTAGGAGCCGGATGGTACATGTGAGCGTCCTAGGAGCCGGATGGTACATGTGACCGTCCTAGGAGCCGGATGGTACATGTTAGCGTCCTAGGAGCCGGATGGTACATGTGAGCGTCCTAGGAGCCGGATGGTACATGTGAGCGTCCTGGGAGCCGGATGGTACATGTGAGCTTCCTAGGAGCCGGATGGTACATGTGAGCGTCCTAGGAGCCGGATGGTACATGTGAGCGTCCTAGGAGCCGGATGGTACATGTGAGCGTCTTAGGAGCCGGATGGTACATGTGAGCGTCCTAGGAGCCGGATGGTACATGTGAGTGTCCTAGGAGCCGGATGGTACATGTGAGCGTCCTAAGAGCCGGATGGTACTTGTGAGCGTCCTAGGAGCGGGAAGGTACATGTGAGCGTCCTAGGAGCCGGATGGTACATGTGAGCGTCCTGGGAGCCGGATGGTACATGTGAGCGTCCTGGGAGCCGGATGGTACATATGAGCGTCCTAGGAGCCGGATGGTACATGTGACCGTCCTAGGTGCCGGATGGCAAATGTGAGCGTCCTAGGAGCCTGATGGTACATGTGAGCGTCCTAGGAGCCGGATGGTACATGTGAGCGTCCTAGGAGCCGGATGGTACATGTGAGCGTCCTGGGAGCCGGATGGTACATGTGAGCTTCCCAGGAGCCGGATGGTACATGTGAGCGTCCTAGGAGCTGGATGGTACATGTGAGTGTCCTAGGAGCCGGATGGTACATGTGAGCGTTTTAGGAGCCGGATGGTACATGTGAGCGTCCTAGGAGCCGGATGGTACATGTGAGCGTCCTAGGAGCGGGATGGTACATGTGAACGTCCTAGGAGCCGAATGGTACATGTGAGCGTCCTAGGAGCGTGATGGTACATGTGAGTATCCTAGGAGCCGGATGGTACATGTGAGCGTCCTAGGAGCGGGATGGTACATGTGAGCGTCCTAGGAGCCGGATGGTACATGTGAGCGTCCTGGGAGCCGGATGGTACATGTGAGCTTTCTAGGAGTGGGATGGTACATGTGAGCGTCCTAGGAGCCGGATGGTACATGTGAGCGTCCTACTAGCGGGATGGTACATGTGAGCATCCTAGGAGCGGGATGGTAAATGTGAGCGTCCTAGGAGCCGGATGGTACATGTGAGCGTCCTAGGAGCCGGATAGTACATGTGAGCGTCCTAGGAGCGGGATGGTACATGTGAGCGTCCTAGGAGTGGGATGGTACATGTGAGCGTCCTAGAAGCGGGATGGTACATGTGAGCGTCCTATTAGCTTGATGGTACATGTGAGCGTCCTAGGAGTCGGATGGCAGTTGTGAGCGTCCTAGGAGTCGGATGGTACTTGTGAGCGTCCTAGGAGCGGGATGGTACATGTGAGCATCCTAGGAGCCGGATGGCACATGTGAGCGTCCTAGGAGCGGGATGGTAAATGTGAGCGTCCTAGGAGCCGGATGGTACATGTGAGCGTCTTGGGAGCCGGATGGTACATGTGAGCGTCCTAGGAGCGGGATGGTTCATGTGAGCGTCCTAGGAGCCGGATGGTACTTGTGAGCGTCCTGGGAGCGGGATGGTACATGTGAGCGTCCTAGAAGCCGGATGGTACATGTGAGCGTCCTGGGAGCCGGATGGTACATGTGAGCGTCCTAGGAGCCGGATGGTACATGTGAGCGTCCTATGAGCCGGATGGTACATGTGAGCGTCCTCGGAGCGGGATGGTATATGTGAGCGTCCTAGGAGCGGGATTGTACATGTGAGCGTTCTTGGAGCCGGATGGTACATGTGAGCGTTCTAGGAGCTGGATGGAACATGTGAGCGTCCTAGGAGCCGGATGGTACATGTGAATGTCCTTGGAGCCGGATGGTACATGTGAGCGTCCTAGGAGCCGGATGGTACACGTGAGCGTCCTAAGAGCCGGATGGTACACGTGAGCGTCCTAAGAGCCGGATGGTACTTGTGAGCGTTGTAAGAGCCGGATGGTACATGTGAGCGTACTGGGAGCCGGATGGTACATGTGAGCGTCCTAGGAGCCGGATGGTACATGTGAGCGTACTGGGAGCCGGATGGTACATGTGAGCGTCCTAGGAGCCGGATGGTACTTGTGAGCGTTGTAAGAGCCGGATGGTACATGTGAGCGTCCTAGGAGCCGGATGGTACATGTGAGCGTCCTAGGAGCCGGATGGTACTTGTGAGCGTTGTAAGAGCCGGATGGTACATGTGAGCGTCCTAGGAGCCGGATGGTACATGTGAGCGTACTGGGTGCCGGATGGTACACGTGAGCGTCCTAGGAGCAGGATGTTGCCGAAACAGCTTGGTGCTGAACCAACGGCTCTGAACCGACAGCGTTAAACTGGGTGCGCTGATTGGTACCGTACCGGGTAGTAGAGGTGTTAACACTAGACTGAGCCATGTCAGACGTGCTGCTGCCACCCACCTGCTAATCTAATGCATGTTGTCTTTCTCTTTACAGAAACTTTACCAAGCAAAGGTCGACAATAGAGAAGAATTATGGGGAGGTGAGTAGACTGAGTAAATGAAGAATTAGACACATATGCATCGTCTGGGTATCTTGTAGACGTTGCGACATTCAATGGCTTTATCAGTACAATACAGGGACATAACAGAAATATACAATAAATAGTGGAAGATGAGGTAGTCACTCTATGAGTAGAGTGAGTAAATGAGTAAATATATGCCACTAGCATTGTGGTGCATGATACCACACTGTATGTGTTAGTTGTTAGGAGTGTGGTGCATGATACCACACTGTATGTGTTAGTTGTTAGGAGTGTGGTGCATGATACCACACTGTATGTGTTAGTTGTTAGGAGTGTGGTGCATGATACCACACTGTATGTATTAGTTGTTAGGAGTGTGGTGCATGATACCACACTGTATGTGTTAGTTGTTAGGAGTGTGGTGCATGATACCACACTGTATGTGTTAGTTGTTAGGAGTGTGGTGCATGATACCACACTGTATGTATTAGTTGTTAGGAGTGTGGTGCATGATACCACACTGTATGTGTTAGTTGTTAGGAGTGTGGTGCATGATACCACACTGTATGTATTAGTTGTTAGGAGTGTGGTGCATGATACCACACTGTATGTGTTAGTTGTTAGGAGTGTGGTGCATGATACCACACTGTATGTGTTAGTTGTTAGGATTGTGGTGCATGATACCACACTGTATGTGTTAGTTGTTAGGAGTGTGGTGCATGATACCACACTGTATGTGTTAGTTGTTAGGAGTGTGGTGCATGATACCACACTGTATGTATTAGTTGTTAGGAGTGTGGTGCATGATACCACACTGTATGTGTTAGTTGTTAGGAGTGTGGTGCATGATACCACACTGTATGTGTTAGTTGTTAGGAGTGTGGTGCATGATACCACACTGTATGTATTAGTTGTTAGGAGTGTGGTGCATGATACCACACTGTATGTGTTAGTTGTTAGGAGTGTGGTGCATGATACCACACTGTATGTATTAGTTGTTAGGAGTGTGGTGCATGATACCACACTGTATGTGTTAGTTGTTAGGAGTGTGGTGCATGATACCACACTGTATGTGTTAGTTGTTAGGAGTGTGGTGCATGATACCACACTGTATGTGTTAGTTGTTAGGAGTGTGGTGCATGATACCACACTGTATGTGTTAGTTGTTAGGAGTGTGGTGCATGATACCACACTGTATGTGTTAGTTGTTAGGAGTGTGGTGCATGATACCACACTGTATGTGTTAGTTGTTAGGAGTGTGGTGCATGATACCACACTGTATGTGTTAGTTGTTAGGAGTGTGGTGCATGATAC
This sequence comes from Cherax quadricarinatus, assembly GCF_038502225.1. NCBI lineage: Eukaryota > Metazoa > Arthropoda > Malacostraca > Decapoda > Parastacidae > Cherax > Cherax quadricarinatus. The sequence goes on from NC_091346.1 coordinate 7,192,608, forward strand.
CACACTGTATGTATTAGTTGTTAGGAGTGTGGTGCATGATACCACACTGTATGTATTAGTTGTTAGGAGTGTGGTGCATGATACCACATTCTGTATGTGTTAGTTGTTAGGAGTGTGGTGCATGATACCACACTGTATGTATTAGTTGTTAGGAGTGTGGTGCATGACACCACATTCTGTATGTGTTAGTTGTTAGGAGTGTGGTGCATGATACCACACTGTATGTGTTAGTTGTTAGGAGTGTGGTGCATGATACCACACTGTATGTGTTAGTTGTTAGGAGTGTGGTGCATGACACCACATTCTGTATGTGTTAGTTGTTAGGAGTGTGGTGCATGATACCACACTGTATGTGTTAGTTGTTAGGAGTGTGGTGCATGATACCACACTGTATGTGTTAGTTGTTAGGAGTGTGGTGCATGATACCACATTGTATGTGTTAGTTGTTAGGAGTGTGGTGCATGATACCACATTGTATGTGTTAGTTGTTAGGAGTGTGGTGCATGATACCACACTGTATGTGTTAGTTGTTAGGAGTGTGGTGCATGATGCCACACTGTATGTGTTAGTTGTTAGGAGTGTGTGCATGATACCACACTGTATGTGTTAGTTGTTAGGAGTGTGGTGCATGATACCACACTGTATGTGTTAGTTGTTAGGAGTGTGGTGCATGATACCACACTGTATGTGTTAGTTGTTAGGAGTGTGGTGCATGATACCACATTGTATGTGTTAGTTGTTAGGAGTGTGGTGCATGATACCACACTGTATGTGTTAGTTGTTAGGAGTGTGGTGCATGATACCACACTGTATGTGTTAGTTGTTAGGAGTGTGGTGCATGATACCACACTGTATGTGTTAGTTGTTAGGAGTGTGGTGCATGACACCACACTGTATGTGTTAGTTGTTAGGAGTGTGGTGCATGATACCACACTGTGTTAGTTGTTAGGAGTGTGGTGCATGATACCACACTGTATGTGTTAGTTGTTAGGAGTGTGGTGCATGACACCACACTGTGTTAGTTGTTAGGAGTGTGGTGCATGATACCACACTGTGTTAGTTGTTAGGAGTGTGGTGCATGATACCACACTGTGTTAGTTGTTAGGAGTGTGGTGCATGATACCACACTGTGTTAGTTGTTAGGAGTGTGGTGCATGATACCACACTGTGTTAGTTGTTAGGAGTGTGGTGCATGATACCACACTGTGTTAGTTGTTAGGAGTGTGGTGCATGATACCACACTGTGTTAGTTGTTAGGAGTGTGGTGCATGATACCACACTGTATGTGTTAGTTGTTAGGAGTGTGGTGCATGATACCACATTGTATGTGTTAGTTGTTAGGAGTGTGGTGCATGATACCACATTGTATGTGTTAGTTGTTAGGAGTGTGGTGCATGATACCACACTGTATGTGTTAGTTGTTAGGAGTGTGGTGCATGATACCACATTGTATGTGTTAGTTGTTAGGAGTGTGGTGCATGATACCACATTGTATGTGTTAGTTGTTAGGAGTGTGGTGCATGATACCACACTGTATGTGTTAGTTGTTAGGAGTGTGGTGCATGATACCACACTGTATGTGTTAGTTGTTAGGAGTGTGGTGCATGATACCACATTGTATGTGTTAGTTGTTAGGAGTGTGGTGCATGACACCACACTGTATGTGTTAGTTGTTAGGAGTGTGGTGCATGATACCACACTGTATGTGTTAGTTGTTAGGAGTGTGGTGCATGACACCACACTGTATGTGTTAGTTGTTAGGAGTGTGGTGCATGATACCACATTGTATGTGTTAGTTGTTAGGAGTGTGGTGCATGATACCACACTGTATGTGTTAGTTGTTAGGAGTGTGGTGCATGATACCACACTGTATGTGTTAGTTGTTAGGAGTGTGGTGCATGATACCACACTGTATGTGTTAGTTGTTAGGAGTGTGGTGCATGACACCACACTGTATGTGTTAGTTGTTAGGAGTGTGGTGCATGATACCACATTGTATGTGTTAGTTGTTAGGAGTGTGGTGCATGATACCACACTGTATGTGTTAGTTGTTAGGAGTGTGGTGCATGACACCACACTGTATGTGTTAGTTGTTAGGAGTGTGGTGCATGATACCACACTGTATGTGTTAGTTGTTAGGAGTGTGGTGCATGATACCACACTGTATGTGTTAGTTGTTAGGAGTGTGGTGCATGATACCACACTGTATGTGTTAGTTGTTAGGAGTGTGGTGCATGATACCACACTGTATGTGTTAGTTGTTAGGAGTGTGGTGCATGATACCACACTGTATGTGTTAGTTGTTAGGAGTGTGGTGCATGATACCACACTGTATGTGTTAGTTGTTAGGAGTGTGGTGCATGATACCACACTGTATGTGTTAGTTGTTAGGAGTGTGGTGCATGATACCACACTGTATGTGTTAGTTGTTAGGAGTGTGGTGCATGATACCACACTGTATGTGTTAGTTGTTAGGAGTGTGGTGCATGATACCACACTGTATGTGTTAGTTGTTAGGAGTGTGGTGCATGATACCACACTGTATGTGTTAGTTGTTAGGAGTGTGGTGCATGATACCACACTGTATGTGTTAGTTGTTAGGAGTGTGGTGCATGATACCACACTGTATGTGTTAGTTGTTAGGAGTGTGGTGCATGATACCACACTGTATGTGTTAGTTGTTAGGAGTGTGGTGCATGATACCACACTGTATGTGTTAGTTGTTAGGAGTGTGGTGCATGACACCACACTGTATGTGTTAGTTGTTAGGAGTGTGGTGCATGATACCACATTGTATGTGTTAGTTGTTAGGAGTGTGGTGCATGATACCACACTGTATGTGTTAGTTGTTAGGAGTGTGGTGCATGACACCACACTGTATGTGTTAGTTGTTAGGAGTGTGGTGCATGATACCACACTGTATGTGTTAGTTGTTAGGAGTGTGGTGCATGATACCACACTGTATGTGTTAGTTGTTAGGAGTGTGGTGCATGATACCACACTGTATGTGTTAGTTGTTAGGAGTGTGGTGCATGATACCACACTGTATGTGTTAGTTGTTAGGAGTGTGGTGCATGATACCACACTGTATGTGTTAGTTGTTAGGAGTGTGGTGCATGATACCACACTGTATGTGTTAGTTGTTAGGAGTGTGGTGCATGATACCACACTGTATGTGTTAGTTGTTAGGAGTGTGGTGCATGATACCACACTGTATGTGTTAGTTGTTAGGAGTGTGGTGCATGATACCACACTGTATGTGTTAGTTGTTAGGAGTGTGGTGCATGATACCACACTGTATGTGTTAGTTGTTAGGAGTGTGGTGCATGATACCACACTGTATGTGTTAGTTGATAGCATTGTAGTGTTGTATATCACAGTGTGTATACGTCACTTGCTAGTATTGTGGTGTCTGATACCACACTGTGTATGTGTTAATTACTGAGCTGTGGTTCCACATCTTTCCGGTTCACAAACATCCATCTTTACGGTTCACAGACATTCATCTTTACGGTTCACAAACATCCATCTTTACGGTTCACAGACATTCATCTTTACGGTTCACAAACATCCATCTTTACGGTTCACAGACATTCATCTTTACGGTTCACAAACATCCATCTTTACGGTTCACAGACATTCATCTTTACGGTTCACAAACATTTATCTTTACGGTTCACAAACATCCATCTTTACGGTTCACAAACATTCATCTTTACGGTTCACAAACATCCATCTTTACGGTTCACAAACATTCATCTTTACGGTTCACAAACATCCATCTTTACGGTTCACAAACATCCATCTTTATGGTTCACAAACATTCATCTTTACGGTTCACAAACATTCATCTTTACGGTTCACAAACATTCATCTTTACGGTTCACAAACATTCATCTTTACGGTTCACAAACATTCATCTTTACGGTTCACAAACATCCATCTTTATGGTTCACAAACATTCATCTTTACGGTTCACAAACATCCATCTTTACGGTTCACAAACATTCATCTTTACGGTTCACAAACATCCATCTTTACGGTTCACAAACATCCATCTTTATGGTTCACAAACATTCATCTTTACGGTTCACAAACATCCATCTTTACGGTTCACAAACATCCATCTTTACGGTTCACAAACATCCATCTTTACGGTTCACAAACATCCATCTTTACGGTTCACAAATATTCATTATTAAATGACTGACACTTGGTTTAACCATCATAAATTTATTATCTCTCAATTTAGCAGTTAGCAGGTATTATCTTACCTCAGCTCTGAGGTAAGATAACACCTCTGAGACTACCACCCCCAGGATGCCACCCATACCAGTCTACTAACACCCTGGTACTAATAGATGTACTACCACTCACCAGGATACCACCCATAACAGTCTATTAACACCCACGTATACCTGGAGTATACCTGGGGAGGGTTTCGGAGGTCAACGCCCCTTCAGCCCGGTCTGTGACCAGTCCTCGCGGTGCATCAGGACCTGATCAGCCAGGCTGTTACTGCTGGCTCTACGTAAACTGACGAACGAACCACAGCCCGGCTGGTCAGGTACTGATTTTAGGTGCCTGTCCAAAGCCTTCTTATAGACAGCCAGATGTTTATTGGTAATCCCCCTTATGTATCCTGGGAGGCAGTTGAACAGTCTTGGGCCCCCTGACACATATTGTGTTTTTTCTTAGCGCACTCGTGGCACCCCTGCTTTTCATCGGGGAAATGTTGCATCGCCTGCCGAGTCTTTTGCTTTCGTAGGAAGTGATTCTCGTGTGAAGATTTGGCACTAGTCCCTCTAGGATTTTGCAAGTGTATATTATCGCCTGCATTCCAGAGAATACAAATCAAGGGACTTCAACTGTTCCCAGTATTTTAGGTGCTTTATCGTACTTATACGTGCCATGAAAGTTCTCTGTACATTATCCAGGTCTTCAATTTCGCCTGCCTTGAAAGGGGCTGTTAGTGTACAGCAATATTCCAGCCTAGAGAGAACAAGTGATTTGAAGAGAATCATTACTGGCTTGGCATCTCTAATTTTGAAAATTCTCTTTATCGATCCTGTCATTTTCCTATCAGATGTGGTAGATACGTTGTTGTGATCTTTGAAAGTGAGATCTGGCATTATTACCCCCAGGTCCTTCACATTACTTTTTCGCTTTATTGTATTTATTTTATACTCCGATTCAGTTTTAATTTCTTCGAGTTTTCTATATCGGAGTAATTGAAAGCTCCCTTTAATGAACTTCATACTGTTTTCTGCGGCCTATGTAAAGATTTGGTTGATGTGTGTTTGAACATCCACTCTCCAGGATGCCACCCATAACATTAGACCAGCACCCAGGTAGTACTACCTCCCACGATGCCACCCATAACATTAGACCAGCACCCAGGTAGTACTACCTCCCACGATGCCACCCATAACATTAGACCAGCACCCAGGTAATACTACCTCCCACGATGCCACCCATAACATTAGACCAGCACCCAGGTAGTACTACCTCCCACGATGCCACCCATAACATTAGACTAGCACCCAGGTAATACTCCCTCCCACGATGCCACCCATAACAGTCGACTAACACCCAGGTACGAACAGATGTGCCAAAATTCCCAAGGATGCCACCTACAAAAGTCGACTAACACCCAGGTACCGATTTTCTGCTGAAGCGTCTTGCTTAGCTCTGGGTGTACCGTGGTGCTTGTGGTACCCCGAGTAAGGTACCACTACTGTGAACTCTTATATACGTTACCAAGTTTCCTGTTTTGGTTACTAAGAGGATGACCGTTTTTTAACGAAGAAAATAAACTGTTTAATAAAACTTCGCACTTATAAACCTTGTGACGGCGTTTCGGGCCATCCTGGACCACTGTCATGCCACAACTGGGGCCACAAAAGTAGGGACGGCCAGAAGACAATACGATAGGGAGCTAGGGAAGAAAGGAGTAATAGTAGTAATAGTAGTAGTAATAGTAGTAGTAATAGTTGCAGCAGTAGTAGTAACAATAGTAGTAGTAGTAGTAATAGTGGTAGCAATAGTAGTAGTAGTAGTAATAGTAGTAGTAGTAGTAGCAATAGTAGTAGCAGTAGTAGAGGGAGGAGGAAAAATAGTGGCATTAGTAGTTTACTTTCAAAATAAATTGATGTTGTTTCCGTGGCAGGCAGAGCCTGAGTGGCTGGCTCCTGGGGGCTAGGCCTACCTGAGCCTCCCTATTATGAAGCTTAACATTAATTTCAGTTTCTGAAAACCATGTAATTTTCTGGGCCTTTTTGCACTTTGTTAATAAATAATGTCTTCCTTTATCCAATCTCTTGCGGAAGGAATGTGTGTGTGTGTGTGTGTGTGTGTGTGTGTGTGTGTGTGTGTGTGTGTGTGTGTGTCTGTGAGAGAGAGAGAGAGGAGAGAGCATCTTATGCCTCTTGGATGGTTGTGGTGAGTCTAAATTAGCTGCCATGATTACTCATAAGTTGAAGCTGTGTGCCGCATATCCCTTTAAATTGCTCGTCAACCTCTTATGAAAGAGTCGCCCATCACGTCACCGTCTGGGGCTAACATGAACGTTGGTTGGCTGGTACAAGTGATGACACCACCAGCAGGATGTGAGAGGCAGGAGATGAATATTACTGGGAGGCTGTATGAGAGGTATAAATTCCCCAATTTCAGACTGCGTGGCTGCTAGCTGGCTATCTTGATGGGGGAATTTGGATGTAAAGTTTATGTAGGGAGTGTGGAGGAGGAGGAGAAGGAGGAGGAGGAGGAGGAGGAGGAAGGGTGTTGGTGAGGATGCTGCAGTTCTGGAGGTGTGAAGTACAGTGCCTGTACTCTGAAGGAGGGGTGGTAGGGATGTTACAGTCCAGAAGGTGGGAAGTACGGTGCCTGTACTCTGAAGGAGGGGTAGTGGGGATGTTACAGTCCTGGAGGTGTGAAGTACAGTGCCTGCTCTCTGAAGGAGGGGTGGGGATGTTACAGTACTGTTGGTGGGACGTACATTGCCTGCTCTCTGAAGGAGGGGTGGGAGTGTTGCAGTACTGTTGGTGGGACGTACAGTGCCTGCTCTCTGAAGGAGGGGTGGGGATGTTGCAGTACTGTTGGTGGGACGTACATTGCCTGCTCTCTGAAGGAGGGGTGGGGTTGTTGCAGTACTGTTGGTGGGACGTACATTGCCTGCTCTCTGTAAGAGGGGTGGGGTTGTTGCAGTACTGTTGGTGGGACGTACTTTGCCTGCTCTCTGTAGGAGGGGTGGGGTTGTTGCAGTACTGTTGGTGGGACGTACATTGCCTGCTCTCTGTAGGAGGGGTGGGGTTGTTGCAGTACTGTTGGTGGGACGTACATTGCCTGCTCTCTGTAGGAGGGGTGGGGTTGTTGCAGTACTGTTGGTGGGACGTACATTGCCTGCTCTCTGTAGGAGGGGTGGGGTTGTTGCAGTACTGTTGGTGGGACGTACATTGCCTGCTCTCTGTAGGAGGGGTGGGGTTGTTGCAGTACTGTTGGTGGGACGTACAGTGCCTGCTCTCTGTAGGAGGGGTGGGGTTGTTGCAGTACTGTTGGTGGGACATACAGTGCCTGCTCTCTGTAAGAGGGGTGGAGTTGTTGCAGTACTGTTGGTGGGACGTACAGTGCCTGCTCTCTGTAGGAGGGGTGGGGTTGTTGCAGTACTGTTGGTGGGACGTACATTGCCTGCTCTCTGAAGGAGGGGTGGGGTTGTTGCAGTACTGTTGGTGGGACGTACATTGCCTGCTCTCTGTAGGAGGGGTGGGGTTGTTGCAGTACTGTTGGTGGGACGTACAGTGCCTGCTTTCTGTAGGAGGGGTGGGGTTGTTGCAGTACTGTTGGTGGGACGTACATTGCCTGCTCTCTGTAGGAGGGGTGGGGTTGTTGCAGTACTGTTTGTGGGACGTACATTGCCTGCTCTCTGTAGGAGGGGTGGGGATGTTGCAGTACTGTTGGTGGGACGTACAGTGCCTGCTCTCTGAAGGAGGGGTGGGGATGTTGCAGTACTGTTGGTGGGACGTACATTGCCTGCTCTCTGAAGGAGGGGTGGGGTTGTTGCAGTACTGTTGGTGGGACGTACATTGCCTGCTCTCTGTAGGAGGGGTGGGGTTGTTGCAGTACTGTTGGTGGGACGTACAGTGCCTGCTCTCTGAAGGAGGGGTGGGGATGTTGCAGTACTGTTGGTGGGACGTACAGTGCCTGCTCTCTGTAGGAGGGGTGGGGATGTTGCAGTACTGTTGGTGGGACGTACAGTGCCTGCTCTCTGAAGGAGGGGTGGGGATGTTGCAGTACTGTTGGTGGGACGTACAGTGCTTGCATTTTAATGGAGGACTGAGAATGTTGCATTTCAGAGGGTCATGAGTGAATGAGTGATCGTGAATGTATTTCTTCTTTTTTTTGAGTCACCTTCCCTCAGTGGGAGACGGCCGGTGTGTTAAAAAAAAACGCTAGTGTTAGTGAACTGGTACCGAAACATTTCCTCTAATAAATGTTCTGAACTGTATATGTCTTTTTCCACACTAGTGTTAGTGTATGTTTGTTGCTAGTGTTAGTGTATGTTTGTTGCTAGTGTTAGTGTATGTTTGTTGCTAGTGTTAGTGTATGTTAGTTGCTAGTGTTAGTGTATGTTTGTTGCTAGTGTTAGTGTATGTTTGTTGCTAGTGTTAGTGTATGTTTGTTGCTAGTGTTAGTGTATGTTTGTTGCTAGTGTTAGTGTATGTTTGTTGCTAGTGTTAGTGTATGTTGCTAGTGTTAGTGTATGTTTGTTGCTAGTGTTAGTGTATGTTGCTAGTGTTAGTGTATGTTTGTTGCTAGTGTTAGTGGATGTTGCTAGTGTTAGTGTATGTTTGTTGCTAGTGTTAGTGTATGCTTGTTACTAGTCTTAGTTTATGTTTGTTGCTAGTGTTAGTGTATGTTCGTTGCTAGTGTTAGTGTATGTTTGTTCCTAATGTTAGTGTATGTTTGTTGCTAGTGTTAGTGTATGTTTGTTACTAGTCTTAGTTTATGTTTGTTGCTAGTGTTAGTGTATGTTTGTTGCTAGTGTTAGTGTATATTTGTTGCTAGTGTTAGTGTATGTTTGTTGCTAGTGTTAGTGTATGTTAGTTGCTAGTGTTAGTGTATGTTTGTTACTAGTGTTAGTGTATGTTATTTGCTAGTGTTAGTGTATGTTAGTTGCTAGTGTTAGTGTATGTTTGTTACTAGTGTTAGATTATGTTTGTTGCTAGTGTATGTTTCTTGCTAGTGTTAGTGTATGTTTGTTGCTAGTGTTAGTGTATGTTTGTTGCTATTGTTAGTGTATGTTTGTTGCTAGTGTTAGTGTATGTTTGTTGCTAGTGTTAGTATATGTTTGTTACTAGTGTCAGTGTATGTTTGTTGCTAGTGTTAGTGTATGTTTGTTACTAGTGTTAGTGTATGTTTGTTACTAGTGTTAGTGTATGTTTGTCACTAGTGTTAGTGTATGTTTGTTGCTAGTGTTAGTGTATGTTTGTTGCTAGTTATATTTGTTGCTAGTGTTAGTGTATATTTGTTGCTAGTGTTAGTGTATGTTTGTTACTAGTGTTAGTGTATTTTGTTGCTACTGTTAGTGTATGTTTCTTGCTAGTGTTAGTGTATGTTTGTTGCTAGTGTTAGTGTATGTTGCTAGTGTTAGTGTATGTTTGTTGCTAGTGTTATTGTACGTGGCTAGTGTATGTTTCTTGCTAGTGTATGGTTGTTGCCAGTGTATGTTTGTTGCTAGTGTATGTTTGTTGCAAGTGGTAGTGTAAGTTACTACTGCTAGTGTATGTTTGTTGCTAGTGTTAGTGTGTGTTTGTTGCTAGTGTTAGTGTATGTTTGTTGCTGGTGTTAGTGTGTGTTGCTAGTGTAAGTGTATGTTTGTTGCTAGTGTTAGTGTATGTTTGTTGCTAGTGTTAGTGTATGTTTGTTGCTAGTGTTAGTGTATGTTTGTTGCTAGTGTTAGTGTATGTTTGTTGCTAGTGTTAGTGTATGTTTGTTACTAGTGTTAGTGTATGTTTGTTGCTAGTCTTAGTATATGTTTGTTGCTAGTGTTAGTGTATGTTTGTTGCTAGTGTTAGTGTATGTTTGTTACTAGTGTTAGTGTATGTTTGTTACTAGTGTTAGTGTATGTTTGTCACTAGTGTTAGTGTATGTTTGTTGCTAGTGTTAGTGTATGTTTGTTGCTACTGTTAGTGTATGTTTGTTGCTAGTGTTAGTGTATGTTTGTTGCTAGTTATATTTGTTGCTAGTGTTAGTGTATATTTGTTGCTAGTGTTAGTGTATTTTGTTGCTACTGTTAGTGTATGTTTCTTGCTAGTGTTAATGTATGTTGCTAGTGTTAGTGTATGTTGCTAGTGTTAGTGTATGTTTGTTGCTAGTGTTATTGTACGTGGCTAGTGTATGTTTCTTGCTAGTGTATGGTTGTTGCCAGTGTATGTTTGTTGCTAGTGTATGTTTGTTGCAAGTGGTGGTGTAAGTTACTACTGCTAGTGTATGTTTGTTGCTAGCGTAAGTGTATGTTTGTTGCTAGTGTTAGTGTATGTTTGTTGCTAGTGTTAGTGTATGTTTGTTGCTAGTGTTAGTGTATGTTTGTTGCTAGTGTTAGTGTATGTTTGTTGCTAGTCTTAGTGTATGTTTGTTGCTAGTCTTAGTGTATGTTTGTTGCTACTGTTAGTGTATGTTTGTTGCTAGTGTTAATGTATGTTTGTTGCTAGTTATATTTGTTGCTAGTGTTAGTGTATATTTGTTGCTAGTGTTAGTGTATGTTTGTTACTAGTGTTAGTGTATTTTGTTGCTACTGTTAGTGTATGTTTCTTGCTAGTGTTAGTGTATGTTTGTTGCTAGTGTTAGTGTATGTTGCTAGTGTTAGTGTATGTTTGTTGCTAGTGTTATTGTACGTGGCTAGTGTATGTTTCTTGCTAGTGTATGGTTGTTGCCAGTGTATGTTTGTTGCTAGTGTATGTTTGTTGCAAGTGGTAGTGTAAGTTACTACTGCTAGTGTATGTTTGTTGCTAGTGTTAGTGTGTGTTTGTTGCTAGTGTTAGTGTATGTTTGTTGCTAGTGTTAGTGTATGTTTGTTGCTAGTGTATGTTTGTTGCAAGTGGTAGTGTAAGTTACTACTGCTAGTGTATGTTTGTTGCTAGTGTTAGTGTGTGTTTGTTGCTAGTGTTAGTGTATGTTTGTTGCTGGTGTTAGTGTGTGTTGCTAGTGTAAGTGTATGTTTGTTGCTAGTGTTAGTGTATGTTTGTTGCTAGTGTTAGTGTATGTTTGTTGTTGGTGTTAGTGTATGTTTGTTGCTAGTGTTAGTGTGTGTTTGTTGCTAGTGTTAGTGTATGTTTGTCACTAGTGTTAGTGTATGTTTGTTGCTAGTGTATGTTTGTTGCAAGTGGTAGTGTAAGTTACTACTGCTAGTGTATGTTTGTTGCTAGTGTTAGTGTGTGTTTGTTGCTAGTGTTAGTGTATGTTTGTTGCTAGTGTTAGTGTATGTTTGTTGCTAGTGTTAGTGTATGTTTGTTGCTAGTGTTAGTGTATGTTTGTTGCTAGTGTTAGTGTATGTTTGTTGCTAGTGTTAGTGTATGTTTGTTGCTAGTGTTAGTGTATGTTTGTTGCTAGTGTTAGTGTATGTTTGTTGCTAGTCTTAGTGTATGTTTGTTGCCAGTGTTAGTGTATATTGCTAGAGTTAGTGTATGTTGCTAGTGGTAGTGTATGTTTGTTGCTAGTGTATGGTTGTTGCCAGTGTATGTTTGTTGCCAGTGTATGTTTGTTGCTAGTGTATGGTTGTTGCTAGTGTATGTTTGTTGCCAGTGTATGTTTGTTGCTAGTGTATGTTTGTTGCAAGTGTTAGTGTGTGTTGCTAGTGCTAGTGTATGTTTGTTGATAGTGTTAGTGTATGTTTGTTGCTAGTGTTAGTGTATGTTTGTTGCTAGTGTTAGTGTATGTTTGTTGCTAATGTTAGTGTATGTTTGTTGCTAGTGTTAGTGTATGTTTGTTGCTAGTGTTAGTGTATGTTTGTTGCTAATGTTAGTGTATGTTTGTTGCTAGTGTTAGTGTATGTTTGTTGCTAGTGTTAGTGTATGTTTGTTGCTAATGTTAGTGTATGTTTGTTGCTAGTGCTAGTGTATGTTGCTAGTGTTAGTGTATGTTTGTTGCTAGTGTAAGTGTATGTTTGTTGCTAGTGCTAGTGTATGTTTCTAGTGTTAGTGTATGTTTGTTGCTAGTGCTAGTGTATGTTGCTAGTGTTAGTGTATGTTTGTTGCTAGTTTAAGTGTATGTTGTTAGTGTATGGTTGTTGCTAGTGTATGTTTGTTGCTAGTGTATGTTTGTTGCTAGTGTATGTTTGTTGCAAGTGTTAGTGTATGTGGCTAGTGTTAGTGTATGTTGCTAGTGTTAGTGTATGTTTGTTGCTAGTGTTTGTGTATGTTGCTAGTTTAAGTGTATGGTTGTTGCTAGTGTATGGTTGTTGCTAGTGTATGTTTGTTGCCAGTGTATGTTTGTTGTTAGTGTATGTTTGTTGCAAGTGTTAGTGTATGTTGCTAGTGTTAGTGTATGTTTGTTGCTAGTGTTAGTGTATGTTTGTTGCTAGTGTATGTTTGTTGCCAGTGTATGTTGCTAGTGTATGCTTCTTGCTACTGTTAGTGTATGTTTGTCGCTAGTGTTAGTGTATGTTTGTTGCTAGTGTTAGTGTATGTTTGTTGCTAGTGTTAGTGTATGTTTGTTGCTAGTGTTAGTGTATGTTTGTTGCTAGTGCTAGTGTATGTTTGTTGCTAGTGTTAGTGTATGTTGTTATTGTTAGTGTATGTTTGTTGCTAGTGTTAGTGTATGTTTGTTGCTAGTGTTAGTGTATGTTGCGAGTGCTAGTGTATGTTTGTTGCTAGTGCTAGTGTATGTTGCTAGTGTTGATGTATGTTTGTTGCTAGTGTTAGTGTATGTTTGTTGCTAGTGTTAGTGTATGTTTGTTGCTAGTGTTAGTGTATGTTTGTTACTAGTGTTAGTGTATGTTGCTATTGTTAGTGTATGTTTGTTGCTAGTGTATGTTTGTTGCTAGTCTTAGTGTATGTTTGTTGCTAGTGTTAGTGTATGTTGCTATTGTTAGTGTATGTTTGTTGCTAGTGTATGTTTGTTGCTAGTGTTAGTGTATGTTTGTTACTAGTGTTAGTGTATGTGTGTTGCTAGTGTTAGTGTATGTTTGTTGCTAGTGTTAGTGTATGTTGCTATTGTTAGTGTATGTTGCTAGTGTTAGTGCATATTTGTTGCTAGTGTTAGTGTATGTTTGTTTCTAGTATTAGTGTATGTTTGTTGCTAGTGTTAGTGTATGTTTGTTGCTAGTGTTTGTGTATGTTTGTAGCTAGTGCATGTTTGTTGCTAGTGTATGTTTGTTGCCATTGTATGTTTGTTGCTAGTGTATGTTTGTTGCTAGTGTATGTTTGTTGCTAGTGTTAGTGCTTGTTGCTAGTGTTAGTGCATGTTTGTTGCTAGTGTTAGTGTATGTTTGTTGCTAGTGCATGTTTGTTGCTAGTGTGTGTTTGCTGCTAGTGTTAGTGTATGTTTGTTGCCATTGTATGTTTGTTGCTAGTGTATGTTTGTTGCTAGTGTTAGTGTATGTTGCTAGTGTATGTTTGTTGCTAGTGTTAGTGTTTGTTGCTAGTGTTAGTGCATGTTTGTTGTTAGTGTTAGTGTATGTTTGGTGCTAGTGTTTGTGTATGTTTGTTGCTACTGTTAGTGTATGTTTGTTGCTAGTGTTAGTGTATGTTTGTTGCTAGTGTTAGTGTATGTTTGTTGATAGTTACATTTGTTGCTAGTGTTAGTGTATATTTGTTGCTAGTGTTTGTGTATGTTTGTTGCTAGTGCTAGTGTATGTATGTTGCTAGTGTTAGTGTATGTTTGTTGCTAGTGCTAGTGTATATTTGTTGCTAGTGTTAGTGTATATTTGTTGCTAGTGTTTGTGTATGTTTGTTGCTAGTGCTAGTGTATGTTTGTTGCTAATGTTAGTGTATGTTTGTTGCTAATGTTAGTGTATGTTTGTTGCTAGTGTTAGTGTATGTTTGTTGCTAGTGTTAGTGTATGTTTGTTGATAGTTATATTTGTTGCTAGTGTTAGTGTATGTTTGTTGCTAGTGTTAGTGTATGTTTGTTGCTAGTGCTAGTGTATGTATGTTGCTAGTGTTAGTGTATGTTTGTTGCTAGTGTTAGTGTATGTTTGTTGCTAGTGCTAGTGTATGTTTGTTGCTAGTGTTAGTGTATGTTTGTTGCTAGTGTTAGTGTATGTTTGTTGCTAGTGTTAGTGTATATTTGTTGCTAGTGTTAGTGTATGTTTGTTGCTAGTGCTAGTGTATGTTTGTTGCTAGTGCTAGTGTATGTATGTTGCTAGTGTTAGTGTATGTTTGTTGCTAGTGTTAGTGTATGTTTGTTGCTAGTGTTAGTGTATGTTTGTTGATAGTTACATTTGTTGCTAGTGTTAGTGCATATTTGTTGCTAGTGTTAGTGTATGTTTGTTGCTAGTGCTAGTGTATGTTTGTTGCTAGTGTTAGTGTATGTTTGTTGCTACTGTTAGTGTATGTTTGTTGCTAGTGTTAGTGTATGTTTGTTGCTAGTTATATTTGTTGCTAGTGTTAGTGTATATTTGTTGCTAGTGTTAGTGTATGTTGCTAGTGCTAGTGTATGTTTGTTGCTAGTGTTAGTGTATGTTTGTTGCTAGTGTTAGTGTATGTTTGTTGCTAGTGTTAGTGTATGTTTGTTGCTAGTGTTAGTGTATGTTTGTTGCTAGTGTTAGTGTATGTTTGTTACTAGTGTTAGTGTATGTTTGTTGCTAGTGTTAGTGTATGTTTGTTGCTAGTGTTAGTGTATGTTGCTATTGTTAGTGTATGTTGCTAGTGTATGTTTGTTGCTAGTGTTAGTGTATATTTGTTGCTAGTGTTAATGTATGTTGCTATTGTTAGTGTATTTTTGTTGCTAGTGTTAGTGTATGTTTGTTACTAGTGTTAGTGTATGTTTATTGCTAGTGTTAGTGTATGTTTGTTGCTAGTGTTAGTGTATGTTTGTTGCTAGTGTTAGTGTATGTTTGTTCCTAGTGTTAGTGTATGTTTGTTGCTAGTATTAGTGTATGTTTGTTGCTAGTGTTAGTGTATGTTGCTAGTGTTAGTGTATATTTGCTGCTAGTGTTAGTGTATGTTGCTATTGTTAGTGTATGTTGCTAGTGTTAGTGTATATTTGCTGCTAGTGTTAGTGTATGTTTGTTTCTAGTGTTAGTGTATGTTTGTTGCTAGTGTTAGTGTATGTTTGTTGCTAGTGTTAGTGTATGTTTGTTGCTAGTATTAGTGTATGTTTGTTGCTAGTGTTAGTGTATGTTGCTAGTGTTAGTGTATATTTGCTGCTAGTGTTAGTGTATGTTGCTATTGTTAGTGTATGTTGCTATTGTTAGTGTATGTTGCTAGTGTTAGTGTATATTTGCTGCTAGTGTTAGTGTATGTTTGTTTCTAGTGTTAGTGTATGTTTGTTGCTAGTGTTAGTGTATGTTTGTTGCTAGTGTTAGTGTATATTTGCTGCTAGTGTTAGTGTATGTTTGTTGCTAGTGTTAGTGTATGTTTGTTGCTAGTGTTAGTGTATGTTTGTTGCTAGTGTTAGTGTATATTTGCTGCTAGTGTTAGTGTATGTTTGTTTCTAGTGTTAGTGTATGTTTGTTGCTAGTGTTAGTGTATGTTTGTTGCTAGTGTTAGTGTATGTTTGTTGCTAGTGTTAGTGTATGTTTATTGCTAGTGTTAGTGTATGTTTGTTACTACCGTTAGTGTATGTTTGTTGCTAGTGTTAGTGTATGTTTGTTGCTAGTGTTAGTGTATGTTTGTTGCTAGTTATATTTGTTGGTAGTGTTAGTGTATATTTGTTGCTAGTGTTAGTGTATGTTTATTTCTAGCGTTAGTGTATGTTTGTTGCTAGTGTTAGTGTATGTTTGTTGCTAGTGTTATTGTATGTTTGTTGCTAGTGTTAGTGTATGTTTGTTGCTAGTGTTAGTGTGTGTTTGTTGCTAGTGTTAGTGTATGTTTGTTGCTAGTGTTAGTGTGTGTTTGTTGCTAGTGTTAGTGTATGTTTATTGCTAGTTATGTTTGTTGCTAGTGTTAGTGTGTATTTGTTGCTAGTGTTAGTGTTTGTTGCTATTGTTAGTGTATGTTTGTTGCTAGTGTTAGTGTATGTTTGTTTCTAGTGTTAGTGTATGTTTGTTGCTAGTGTTAGTGTATGTTTGTTGCTAGTGTTATTGTATGTTTGTTGCTAGATTGTACTCCGTCTGCGGTCTTCTTTGCCCTTCTCCAATCTTCATGACTTTGCACTTGGGGGGGTTGAGCTCCAGGAGCCAGTTTCTGGACCAGGCCTGCAGCCTGTCCAGCATTCTTCTCATTAACTTCACATCGTCTGTAAACAGGGTCATTTCTGAGTCTATTCCTTCCGTCATGTCATTTACACATATACCAGAAACAGCATCAGTCCTAGGACTGACCGCTGTGGAGCCCCTCTCGTCACAGGCGCCTCGTCACGTCCCATGACTCGCTGATGCCTTCCCGTCAGGTATTTCCTGATCCACTGCAGCGCCTTCCCTGTTATACCTACCTGGTCCTCCAGCTTTTGCACTAATCTCTTGTGTGGAACTGTGTTGAAAGCCTTTTTACAGTCCAAGAAATCGCAGTCTACCCACCTCTTTCTCTCTTGTCTTACTGCTGTCACCCTGTCACAGAATTTCAGTAGGTTTGTGACACAGGATTTTCCATCCGTGAAACCGTGCTGGTTGTCGTTGATATGCTCATTCCTTTCTAGGTGCTCCACCACTCTTCTGATAACCTTCTCCATGACTTTGCATACTATACATGTCAGTGGCACTGGTCTGTAGTTTAATGCTTCGTGTCTGTCTCTTTTTTTAAAAAGTGGGACTACATTTGGTGTCTTCCATTCCTCAGATAGTCTCCCTGTCTCGATAGATGAGTTGAAGATTGTTGTTTCTCCGTTTCTACTTCTGAGAGTTTCACATCTCTTTGTCTCCCTTCATTTCCGTCCCTCCATTAATTCATTTCGATTTCCGTCCCTTTTTCACCTCTCTTATTAACATCTATCCCTTCCTTAGTCCCTTATTTTCTCCCTATGTCTCTTCCTTACTCGCTCCCTCCCTCCCTCCAATACAAACTTGTCTACGCAGACACTTGCCGGGTGTCTTGGGGGCCATGACGACACAAGATCAGTATCGGTCGAGCCTTAACCTCGATGTTTATGTTTTTCTGTCACACGATATTGGAACCCTTAGGGAAATTATCTAACAACCTGACAAGTTTTGGCTGACATGGGAACACAGGAACTAGTTGTCTTCAAGAAGTGAATGTTGCAACTGGTGTCTTCAAAAAGAGAAGTTTGGGGACTGGTGTCTTCATGTACAGAACGTTGCAGCTGGTGGCTTGAAGAAGAGAATACTGCAGCTTGTGTCTTCAAGAAGAGAAGGATGGGGCTGGTGTCTTCAAGAAGAGAAGGATGGGGCTGGTGTCTTCAAGAAGAGAAGGCTGGGGGCTGGTGTCTTCAAGAAGAGAAGGCCGGGGGCTAGTGTCTTTAAGAAGAGAAGGATGGGGCTGGTGTCTTCAAGAAGAGAAGGATGGGGGCTGGTGTCTTCAAGAAGAGAAGGATGGGGCTGGTGTCTTCAAGAAGAGAAGGATGGGGCTGGTGTCTCAAGAAGAGAAGGATGGGGCTGGTGTCTCAAGAAGAGAAGGATGGGGCTGGTGTCTTCAAGAAGAGAAGGTTGGGGCTGGTGTCTTCAAGAAGAGAAGGATGGGGCTGGTGTCTCAAGAAGAGATGGATGGGGCTGGTGTCTTCAAGAAGAGAAGGCCGGGGGCTAGTGTCTTTAAGAAGAGAAGGATGGGGCTGGTGTCTTCAAGAAGAGAAGGATGGGGCTGGTGTCTTCAAGACGAGAAGGATGGGGCTGATGTCTTCAAGAAGAGAAGGTTGGGGCTGGTGTCTTCAAGAAGAGAAGGATGGGGCTGGTGTCTTCAAGAAGAGAAGGTTGGGGCTGGTGTCTTCAAGAAGAGAAGGATGGGGCTGGTGTCTTCAAGAAGAGAAGGATGGGGCTGGTGTCTTCAAGAAGAGAAGGATGGGGCTGGTGTCTCAAGAAGAGATGGATGGGGCTGGTGTCTTCAAGAAGAGAAGGATGGGGCTGGTGTCTTCAAGAAGAGAAGGATGGGGCTGGTGTCTTCAATAAGAGAAGGATGGGGCTGGTGTCTTCAAGAAGAGAAGGATGGGGCTGGTGTCTCAAGAAGAGATGGATGGGGCTGGTGTCTTCAAGAAGAGAAGGATGGGGCTGGTGTCTCAAGAAGAGATGGATGGGGCTGGTGTCTTCAAGAAGAGAAGGATGGGGCTGGTGTCTCAAGAAGAGATGGATGGGGCTGGTGTCTTCAAGAAGAGAAGGTTGGATCTGGTTTCTTCAAGCTGTGTAGAAAACTCAGAAGCAAACTTTTATACGTTCCTGGAGTCAGTGCTCGATCAGAAGCGCTGTGGTGACTTCTTTTGGTCTTCATGTTGCCAGCATCAACAGCCTGACTAATCAGGCCATCAGCTATGAACATTGGTCTGGGACCTTGCCGCAGGGACGATGACCACTAGCATCACCAACAAGTAAATCAAGAGACAACATTTCCTCACGCTGTGAAGTGAACACAAGACCTGCCATCCTAGTAGTGTTAGTCTAGTCATGAAGAAATACAGGCAGATAAACATTTAGAGTTGCGTACATGCATGAATACACACGCACATGCATAGGACGCCTCATGTTTGAGTGTGTATGCTCCCGCATACCAAGGTGTGTGTCCTTGCTGGTAAAACTTCCCTCTTCACTATCAGTGGCTGTATGTCAAGTGGTTCCTTTCATATCTGTATATGAGACTGTGATAAATTAGACATATATGCAACTCTCGGGTATCTTTATTGAGGAAACGTTTCGCCACACAGTGGCGACACCCAAGTGTTGCACATATGTCTAATTTATCAACTTCTTGGTTCTTTGAATCATTCATCTACATGAGACTGGATGTAAGTTCCCCTCCATTTCTTCTTCCGCTCCTTTCAACTTTATGTACCTAAGATAAAATAAAACTAATTAATGTCCCTGTATTTCAATTTGATCTTGAGCTTCTTCCAGTACCTCTGTTCTTTACTTTTCAATAAAGCTTTGTAATTACCCACCTTGTCAGTTCCTCTGAGTATCTTCTAAGACGTAATGATTCTGTCTTGTCCTTCCTCCTAATGTTGTAAGATTACGTTCCATTAGTTTCTTCACGTAGTTCAGTCCTCCCAGCTCTTGAATTAATCTGGTTGTAAACCTCTGAACTTTTTCACACTTGCGAACATGTTTGATCAGCTGTGAGCATCATGCTGGTGCTGTTTACTCTGCAAGGTCTGGCAGGATCTTTTGTTCATATCCCTGAAGGTGGTTCCTAGGTTTGCTGACGTTCCATATTATTATTTTCATTATTATTACATTCACGGGAGAATGCTCTATTTTTAAGGATAATGCAGCGCCTGGGAAATGGGAATTAACCAGATTTGATCTCAAGAAGGTTAAGTATATAGCATCCTGACATAAACAGTATCTACAATGAGTAGCTCTCAGCTGTTTAGTATGAGTGTTTTTAGAAACCATACCACGGGCGGGGATAGAACCCGCGATCAGAGAGTCTCAAAACTCCAGACCGTCGCGTTAGCCACTGGACCAGCTAGCCACAATAACATTCATCCAACTAGGTATATTTCTACACCATAGGAAGGTTAGCACAGGCACCATTGTGGCCACAAATGCAAGTTTTTACAGACGAATCTCCAGCTAGCGTGGCCGTGACGAACTGGTCCAGTGGCTAACGCGACGGTCTGGAGTTTTGAGACTCTCTGATCGCGGGTTCTATCCCCGCCCGTGGTATGGTTTGTTTGCAATCGTGTCATTACGATTTCGTGAGTCATGAGTGTTTTTCTACAGTCACATACATTCCCCAGAACAAAGCAGAGATGGCTGCTCTTAGAGTTTCTAGCTTCCCATTTGCCACTGAGGCCTCGTGGTTTATGTGAACTTTGTTATATTGCGATGATCATTCGAAAATATCTATGATTAATAACATGCAGAGCCTATCCATCAAGCTATGATGTCTGCATCATACTCTTGCTGGAGTTTAAAATTCTTCATTAAAGGTAAAATATTTTTGCTACTCTGGCATGGAAGTTAGTCCCTTAGCTTGATTCCTCCTTTTAAATTATTTTCAGTTAGGAATATTCCACTCTTCAAAATTTATCATTTTTCTGGTCATTGTGGCAGTTCTTTCCCTTTGCTGTTGTTTTCTCCAATGTGTGTTGCCTCTTAGTCCTGTTGTCTTTCTAAGAACATTGTGTTGGTTTTCATTACTGTTAGTCTTGTATTTGTTAGTAAGATGAAGTTTAGTATTTCTTCTGGTCTTCTTTAATATTTAATATTTAATATTTCTTTAATATTTACTAGGTTGAATTTGTGGATTTCGATATTCGGTTTTTGGGTTTATCTCTTAACATTGAGTCGATTGAGCTGATGTTTGTATCTGTCACTCAGGTTCTGTATTTCACTCTGTCACTTTCACATATGATCCACTACTGTACTACTTTGACGATGAGAAAAAGATTAATATTTTCTGAGAGCGATCACAATACTCATTTTCCTCATCGGTTGAATTCTTTTAATTAGTTAAGCCTCGTTAACAAACATTAACATGTGTAATTATAGACTAACAGAGAAAGTTTTTTTTATGCAAGCCAGAAATAGTATGAGTTCCAGGAAGCAAGTTTTGTGAGATTCACTGGTCATATCTACTCATGCATACACATGCATATACGCATGCATATTCGTGTTCCCTCACTTTACCCATGATTTTAGGCTCGTAGTTTGATCCCTGGTACGGGTGGAAACATTACATAAGAACATAAGAAAGAAGGAACACTGCAACAGGCCTACTGACCCATGCGGAGCAGGTCCATGTCCCCCCCCCCCGGATTAAACCAATGACCCCCCCCCCTCGGATTAGCCCAATGACCCACCCAGTCTGGTCACCTCCACTCAAGGATGGACCACGGCACCAGACCCAGCAGCACAAGCTAGTCAGGTCCAACTCACCCCCCCCCCCACACCCACTCATGTATTTATCTAACCTATTTTTAAAACTACACAACGTTTTAGCCGTGTTTCCCTAGGACACCTGCTGTTCTTGTTCACCTAGCAGTAGGTAGGTACCTGGGTGTTAGTCGACTGGTGTGGGTCGCATCTTGGGACAAAACTGACCTAATTTATCCGAAATGCTCTGCATAACAAAGGGCTTTCTTTATAATAACATGTTACTGATGTCAGCTAGGCCTCTATACGTTCTACATGTACTTGTAGAAATAAAGATTATTATTATTATTATTATTATTATTATTATTATTATTATTATTATTATTATTATTATTATTATTTGTGCATTACTTTTCTGTGTTTTACTTCGTTAATCAACTTCTTACATTCAAGGAATATTCAGTCTTCTCTAATTTTCTTATTCTTGTCTGATTTCTAAATTGTTTATTGACAACTCATTTTTTTTTATATTCATGAGGTTTCCAGTGTTTGAATCAGTAGCTTCGCTTCCTGCTTCACTGAGTCTCCCTTACTTATCCCCAACATTTTGTATGATGCTCGTCTCCTCCACCTTCCACCTAAAGTCATTTCACTTCTTGACCAAGTAAGACAAATGTGCAACAGTTAGGTAACTTTATTCCGAAACGTTTCGCCTACTCAGTAGGCTTCTTCAATCGAGTACAGAGGAAGCAACAGAAGCAGTAGAGATGTAAAGATGAAGCAATAAGTCTATCACCCTTGAAGACGTAGTTTTGACATGGTCAGTCCTTCAGCCTGGAAAAGAGTACAGAACAATGCTCTCCTCCAGGTTGAGGGACTCACCACCTGAAGACTGCGGCTTCAGGTGATGGATTGATTACATCGTCTTCACATCTCTTCTACTTCTGCTACCTCCTCTGTACCTGGCTGAAGAAGCCTACTGTGTAGGCGAAACCTTTCGGAATAAAGTTACCTAACTGTTGCACGTGTGTCTTACTTATCAACTCATCTGTGTTGTACACCATTGTCGTAATCACTTCCAGACAACTCTGCAGCTACAGAATGCTACCTGACGTTGCTAAGTTAGATACATGTGCAACACTTGGGTATTTTTATTTAGGAAACCTTTCGCCACATAGCAGCTTCATTAGTCCCATACAGAGAGGAATGGTGAAAATCAGTAGGAGTTTGAGGTAATCAGTCCCTTAGCCTGGAGTTGATGTAATCAGTCCATCAGTCTTGCAAATAATAAAGCATTATACGCGAAGAAATAGCTTAAGCCACTGATGAAGCCACTGTGTAGCGAAACGTTTCCACAGTAAAGATACCCAAGTGTTGCATATGTTCCTAATATACCAACTTGTTGGTTCTCTGAACCATTAATCAACGTTTCCTGACGTCCCTAGAGCTGATTTACATTCTGAACTTAAAACTAAGCCTCTTTGATCCAGGTTTCTGCCTCTCAAGCGATCTCATCACTGCCTTATCAAGTCCTCTAAGAATCTTGTATGTTGTTATCAGTCACTTCTGGTCCTTCTATCTTCTTGAGGTCTGCAGTTCTTTACTCTCTCCTTCTAGGTCAGGCAACTCGTCTGAGGAACCAGCACTTTGAAGGTATTTCTGTGTGTGTGTGTGTGTGTGTGTGTGTGTGTGTGTGTGTGTGTGTGTGTGTGTACTCACCTAATTGTGGTTGCAGGGATCGAGACGCAGCTCCTGGCCCCGCCTCTTCACTGAATGCTACTAGATCCTCTCTCTCCCTGCTCCATGACCTTTATCATACCTCATCTTAAAGCTATGTATGGTTCCTGCCTCCACTACCTCACTTGCTAGGCTATTCCACTTTTGACTACTCTATGACTGAAGAAATACTTCCTGACATCCCTATGACTCATCTGGGTCTTCAACTTCCAATTATGGCCCTTTGTTTCTGTGTCCCCTCTCTAAAACATCCTGTCTCTGTCCACCTTGTCTATTCCACGCAACATTTTGTATATTGTTAACATGTCTCCGCTAACTCCCCTATCCTCCAGTGTCGTCAGGCCGATTTCCCTCAACCTTTCTTCGTAGGACATTCCCCTTTGCTCTGGAACTAACCTTGACGCAAACCTTTGCACTTTCTCTAATTTCTTGGTGGTGACAGTACTGTCAGTTGACTGACAGTACTGTCACCACCATACCTCCAGTTGACTGACAGTACTCTCTCAACCATACCTCCAGTTGACTGACAGTACTCTCACCACCATACCTCCAGTTGACTGACAGTACTCTCACAACCATACTTCCAGTTGACTGATAGTACTGTCACCACCATACCTCCAGTTGACTGACAGTACTGTCACCACCATACCTCCAGTTGACTGACAGTACTCTCTCAACCATACCTCCAGTTGACTGACAGTACTCTCACCACCATACCTCCAGTTGACTGACAGTACTCTCACAACCATACTTCCAGTTGACTGATAGTACTGTCACCACCATACCTCCAGTTGACTGACAGTACTCTCACCACCATACCTCCAGTTGACTGACAGTACTCTCACCACCATACCTCCAGTTGACTGACAGTAATCTCACCACCATACCTCCAGTTGACTGACAGTACTCTCACCACCATACCTCCAGTTGACTGACAGTACTCTCACAACCATACCTCCAGTTGACTGACAGTACTCTCACCACCATACCTCCAGTTGACTGACAGTACTCTCACCACCATACCTCCAGTTGACTGACAGTACTGTCACCACCATACCTCCAGTTGACTGACAGTACTGTCACCACCATACCTCCAGTTGACTGACTACTCTCACCACCATACCTCCAGTTGACTGACAGTACTCTCACCACCATACCTCCAGTTGACTGACAGTACTCTAACCACCATACCTCCATTTGACTGACAGTACTCTAACCACCATGCCTCCAGTTGACTGACGGTACTCTCACCACCATACCTCCAGTTGACTGACAGTACTCTCACCACCGTACCTCCAGTTGACTGACAGTACTCTCACCACCATACCTCCACTTGACTGACAGTACTCTCACCACCATGCCTCCAGTTGACTGACAGTACTCTCACCACCATACCTCCAGTTGACTGACAGTACTCTCACCACCATACCTCCAGTTGACTGACAGTACTTTCACCACCATACCTCCAGTTGACTGACAGTACTCTCAACACCATACCTCCAGTTGACTGACAGTACTTTCACCACCATACCTCCAGTTGACTGACAGTACTCTCACCACCATACCTCCAGTTGTCTGACAGTACTGTCACCACCATACCTCCAGTTGACTGACTACTCTCACAACCATACCTCCAGTTGACTGACAGTACTCTCACCACCATACCTCCAGTTGACTGACAGTACTCTCACCACCATACCTCCAGTTGACTGACAGTACTCTCACCACCATGCCTCCAGTTGACTGACGGTACTCTCACCACCATACCTCCAGTTGACTGACAGTACTCTCACCACCATACCTCCAGTTGACTGACAGTACTTTCACCACCATACCTCCAGTTGACTGACAGTACTCTCACCACCATACCTCCAGTTGACTGACAGTACTGTCACCACCATACCTCCAGTTGACTGACTACTCTCACAACCATACCTCCAGTTGACTGACAGTACTCTCACCACCATACCTCCAGTTGACTGACAGTACTCTCACCACCATACCTCCAGTTGACTGACAGTACTCTCACCACCATGCCTCCAGTTGACTGACGGTACTCTCACCACCATACCTCCAGTTGACTGACAGTACTCTCACCACCATACCTCCAGTTGACTGACAGTACTCTCACCACCATACCTCCACTTGACTGACAGTACTCTCACCACCATGCCTCCAGTTGACTGACAGTACTCTCACCACCATACCTCCAGTTGACTGACAGTACTCTCACCACCATACCTCCAGTTGACTGACAGTAATCTCACCGCCATACCTCCAGTTGACTGACAGTACTTTCGCCACCATACCTCCAGTTGACTGACAGTACTGTCACCACCATACATCCAGTTGACTGACAGTACTGTCACCACCATACCTCCAGTTGACTGACAGTACTGTCACCACCATACCTCCAGTTGACTGACAGTACTGTCACCACCATACCTCCAGTTGACTGACAGTACTGTCACCACCATACCTCCAGTTGACTAACAGTACTCTCACCACCATACCTCCAGTTGACTGACAGTACTGTCACCACCATACCTCCAGTTGACTGACAGTACTGTCACCACCATACCTCCAGTTGACTGACAGTACTGTCACCACCATACCTCCAGTTGACTGACAGTACTGTCACCACCATACCTCCAGTTGCCTGACAGTACTGTCACCACCATACCTCCAGTTGACTGACAGTACTCTCACCACCATACCTCCAGTTGACTGACAGTACTGTCACCACCATACCTCCAGTTGACTGACAGTACTGTCACCACCATACCTCCAGTTGACTGACAGTACTGTCACCACCATACATCCAGTTGACTGACAGTACTCTCACAACCATACCTCCAGTTGACTGACAGTACTGTCACCACCATACCTCCATTTGACTGACAGTACTGTCACCACCATACCTCCAGTTGACTGACAGTACTCTCACCACCATACCTCCAGTTGACTGACAGTACTCTCACCACCATACCTCCAGTTGACTGACAGTACTGTCACCACCATACCTCCAGTTGACTGACAGTACTGTCACCACCATACCTCCAGTTGACTGACAGTACTGTCACCACCATACATCCAGTTGACTGACAGTACTCTCACCACCATACCTCCAGTTGACTGACAGTACTCTCACCACCATACCTCCACTTGACTGACAGTACTGTCACCACCATACCTCCAGTTGACTGACAGTACTCTCACCACCATACCTCCAGTTGATTGACAGTACTGTCACCACCATACCTCCAGTTGACTGACAGTACTCTCACCACCATACCTCCAGTTGATTGACAGTACTGTCACCACCATACCTCCAGTTGACTGACAGTACTCTCACCACCATACCTCCAGTTGACTGACAGTACTCTCACCACCATACCTCCAGTTGACTGACAGTACTCTCACCACCATACCTCCAGTTGACTGACAGTACTGTCACCACCATACCTCCAGTTGACTGACAGTACTGTCACCACCATACCTCCAGTTGACTGACAGTACTGTCACCACCATACCTCCAGTTGACTGACAGTACTGTCACAACCATACCTCCAGTTGACTGACAGTACTGTCACCACCATACCTCCAGTTGACTGACAGTACTGTCACCACCATACCTCCAGTTGACTGACAGTACTGTCACCACCATACCTCCAGTTGACTGACAGTACTGTCACCACCATACCTCCAGTTGACTGACAGTACTGTCACCACCATACCTCCAGTTGACTGACAGTACTGTCACCACCATACATCCAGTTGACTGACAGTACTGTCACCACCATACAATCAGTTGACTGACAGTACTGTCACCACCATACCTCCAGTTGACTGACAGTACTGTCACCACCATACCTCCAGTTGACTGACAGTACTGTCACCACCATACATCCAGTTGACTGACAGTACTGTCACCACCATACCTCCAGTTGACTGACAGTACTCTCACCACCATACCTCCAGTTGACTGACAGTACTGTCACCACCATACCTCCAGTTGACTGACAGTAGTCACCACCATACCTCCAGTTGACTGACAGTACTGTCACCACCATACCTCCAGTTGACTGACAGTACTGTCACCACCATACATCAAGTTGACTGACAGTACTGTCACCACCATACATCCAGTTGACTGACAGTACTGTCACCACCATGCCTCCAGTTGACTGACAGTACTGTCACCACCATACCTCCAGTTGACTGACAGTACTGTCACCACCATACATCCAGTTGACTGACAGTACTGTCACCACCATACCTCCAGTTGACTGACAGTACTGTCACCACCATACCTCCAGTTGACTAACATTACTGTCACCACCATACCTCCAGTTGACTGACAGTACTGTCACCACCATACCTCCAGTTGACTGACAGTACTTTCACCACCATACCTCCAGTTGACTGACAGTACTGTCACCACCATACCTCCAGTTGACTAACAGTACTCTCACCACCATACCTCCAGTTGACTAACAGTACTGTCACCACCATACCTCCAGTTGACTGACAGTACTGTCACCACCATACCTCCAGTTGACTAACAGTACTGTCACCACCATACCTCCAGTTGACTGACAGTACTGTCACCACCATACATCCAGTTGACTGACAGTACTGTCACCACCATACCTCCAGTTGACTGACAGTACTGTCACCACCATACCTCCAGTTGACTGACAGTACTCTCACCACCATACCTCCAGTTGACTGACAGTACTGTCACCACCATACCTCCAGTTGACTGACAGTACTGTCACCACCATACCTCCAGTTGACTGACAGTACTCTCACCACCATACCTCCAGTTGACTGACAGTACTGTCACCCCCATATCTAAGGAGTTATCACTACAAAATTTGGTACAGAAGGGTTCTTAATCACAGGTGTTAGAGCTGCCGTTCCCTTGTATTAAACTTTATAAGCTCCTTTTCCCAAGCTCTGTATGATCCCGTACAGGTTTAGTGTCGTCATTTATTTAGTTTCATGTTGATGTTCGCATTATTTGACGTATTTTGTATTTTTATTTTCCATTTATTCCTTCTTACTGGGTCATTCCATCTTTTATTGGGTCGTTCCACCTCGTATTGAGTCGTTCCACCTTGTATTGAGTCGTTCCACCTTGTATTGGGTCGTTCCACCTCGTATTGAGTCGTTCCACCTTGTATTGAGTCGTTCCACCTCGTATTGAGTCGTTCCACCTCGTATTGAGTCGTTCCACCTTGTATTGGGTCGTTCCACCTCGTATTGAGTCGTTCCACCTCCTACTGGGTCTTTCCACCTCATACTGAGTCGTTCTACCTGGTTCTGGGTCGTTCCATCTCGTACTGGGTCGTTCCATTTCGCACAGGGTCGTTCCACCTGGTTCTGAGTCGTTCCACCTCCTACTGGGTCGTTCCACTTCGTACTGGGTCGTTCCATCTCGTACTGGGTCGTTCCACGTCCCAGGAAGACGTTTCGCCTTTCCACATTTCACATTATGTAGAACTGCGTACATCTTTATCACAACGTTTCGTTCTGCATAGAGCTTTATCACAACGTTTCGTACTGTATAGAGCTTTATCACAAGGTTTCGTACTGTATAGAGCTTTATCACAAGGTATCGTACTGTATAGAGCTTTATCACAAGGTTTCGTACTGTATAGAGCTTTATCACAAGGTTTCGTACTGTATAGAGCTTTATCACAAGGTTTCGTACTGTATAGAGCTTTATCACAACGTTTCGTACTGTATAGAGCTTTATCACAAGGTTTCGTACTGTATAGAGCTTTATCACAACGTTTCGTACTGTATAGAGCTTTATCACAAGGTTTCGTACTGTATAGAGCTTTATCACAAGGTTTCGTACTGTATAGAGCTTTATCACAAGGTTTCGTACTGTATAGAGCTTTATCACAAGGTTTCGTACTGTATAGAGCTTTATCACAAGGTTTCGTACTGTATAGAGCTTTATCACAAGGTTTCGTACTGTATAGAGCTTTATCACAAGGTTTCGTACTGTATAGAGCTTTATCACAAGGTTTCGTACTGTATAGAGCTTTATCACAAGGTTTCGTACTGTATAGAGCTTTATCACAAGGTTTCGTGCTGTATAGAGCTTTATCACAAGGTTTCGTGCTGTATAGAGCTTTATCACAACGTTTCGTACTGTATAGAGCTTTATCACAACGTTTCGTACTGTATAGAGCTTTATCACAACGTTTCGTACTGTATAGAGCTTTATCACAAGGTTTCGTACTGTATAGAGCTTTATCACAAGGTTTCGTACTGTATAGAGCTTTATCACAAGGTTTCGTACTGTATAGAGCTTTATCACAAGGTTTCGTACTGTATAGAGCTTTATCACAAGGTTTCGCACTGTATAGAGCTTTATCACAAGGTTTCGTACTGTATAGAGCTTTATCACAAGGTTTCGTACTGTATAGAGCTTTATCACAAGGTTTCGTACTGTATAGAGCTTTATCACAAGGTTTCGTACTGTATAGAGCTTTATCACAAGGTTTCGTACTGTATAGAGCTTCATCACAAGGTTTCGTACTGTATAGAGCTTTATCACAAGGTTTCGTACTGTATAGAGCTTTATCACAAGGTTTCGTACTGTATAGAGCTTTATCACAAGGTTTCGTACTGTATAGAGCTTTATCACAAGGTTTCGTACTGTATAGAGCTTTATCACAAGGTTTCGTACTGTATAGAGCTTTATCACAAGGTTTCGTACTGTATAGAGCTTTATCACAACGTTTCATACTGTATAGAGCTTTATCACAACGTTTCGTACTGTATAGAGCTTTATCACAACGTTTCGTATTGTGTAGAACTTTATCACAACGTTTCGCACTGCGTACAGCTCTATCGCAACGTTTCGCACTGCGTACAGCTTTATCACAACGTTTCGTACTGTATAGAGCTTTATCACAGCGTTTCGTACTGTTTAGAGCTTTATCACAACGTTTCGTATTGTGTAGAACTTTATCACAACGTTTCGCACTGCGTACAGCTCTATCACAACGTTTCGCACTGCGTACAGCTTTATCACAACGTTTCGTACTGTATAGAGCTTTATCACAACGTTTCGTACTGTATAGAGCTTTATCACAACGTTTCGTACTGTATAGAGCTTTATCACAACGTTTCGTACTGTATAGAGCTTTATCACAACGTTTCATACTGTATAGAGCTTTATCACAACGTTTCGTACTGTATAGAGCTTTATCACAACGTTTCGTATTGTGTAGAACTTTATCAAAACGTTTCGCACTGTGTAAGCTCTATCACAACGTTTCGCACTGCGTACAGCTTTATCACAACGTTTCGTACTGTATAGAGCTTTATCACAACGTTTCGTACTGTATAGAGCTTTATCACAACGTTTCGTATTGTGTAGAACTTTATCACAACGTTTCGCACTGCGTACAGCTCTATCACAACGTTTCGCACTGCGTACAGCTTTATCACAACGTTTCGCACTGTATAGAGCTTTGGAAATGAAATCATTTTATGTTGATGGGTAAGTGAATTATGGCTATAATGACATTATAAAGCTCTCCAAAGAGCGAAACATTGTCCCATTAATAGCATATCCTGCACCAGTATCTGTCTTTCACTTACTGGGAGTATCGTGTATGTCGTGATCGTATCTCCTCTGTTTATAAGTCTGTATAGATGCGTTCCCATTTTGCAGGTGCTGTGCACTTCCTGTAGGTTTAGTGTTTTTCTCTGCTTCAACAAAAGTGTGCACGAGTGTAAGTGTGCACGAGTGTAAGTGTGCACGAGTGTAAGTGTGCACGAGTGTAAGTGTGCACGAGTGTAAGTGTGCACGAGTGTAAGTGTGCACGAGTGTAAGTGTGCACGAGTGTAAGTGTGCACGAGTGTAAGTGTGCACGAGTGTAAGTGTGCACGAGTGTAAGTGTGCACGAGTGTAAGTGTGCACGAGTGTAAGTGTGCACGAGTGTAAGTGTGCACGAGTGTAAGTGTGCACGAGTGTAAGTGTGCACGAGTGTAAGTGTGCACGAGTGTAAGTGTGCACGAGTGTAAGTGTGCACGAGTGTAAGTGTGCACGAGTGTAAGTGTGCACGAGTGTAAGTGTGCACGAGTGTAAGTGTGCACGAGTGTAAGTGTGCACGAGTGTAAGTGTGCACGAGTGTAAGTGTGCACGAGTGTAAGTGTGCACGAGTGTAAGTGTGCACGAGTGTAAGTGTGCACGAGTGTAAGTGTGCACGAGTGTAAGTGTGCACGAGTGTAAGTGTGCACGAGTGTAAGTGTGCACGAGTGTAAGTGTGCACGAGTGTAAGTGTGCACGAGTGTAAGTGTGCACGAGTGTAGGTGTGCACGAGTGTAGGTGTGCACGAGTGTAAGTGTGCACGAGTGTAAGTGTGCACGAGTGTAAGTGTGCACGAGTGTAAGTGTGCACGAGTGTAAGTGTGCACGAGTGTAAGTGTGCACGAGTGTAAGTGTGCACGAGTGTAAGTGTGCACGAGTGTAAGTGTGCACGAGTGTAAGTGTGCACGAGTGTAGGTGTGCACGAGTGTAAGTGTGCACGAGTGTAAGTGTGCACGAGTGTAAGTGTGCACGAGTGTAGGTGTGCACGAGTGTAGGTGTGCACGAGTGTAAGTGTGCACGAGTGTAAGTGTGCACGAGTGTAAGTGTGCACGAGTGTAAGTGTGCACGAGTGTAAGTGTGCACGAGTGTAAGTGTGCACGAGTGTAAGTGTGCACGAGTGTAAGTGTGCACGAGTGTAAGTGTGCACGAGTGTAAGTGTGCACGAGTGTAGGTGTGCACGAGTGTAAGTGTGCACGAGTGTAAGTGTGCACGAGTGTAAGTGTGCACGAGTGTAAGTGTGCACGAGTGTAAGTGTGCACGAGTGTAAGTGTGCACGAGTGTAAGTGTGCACGAGTGTAGGTGTGCACGAGTGTAAGTGTGCACGAGTGTAAGTGTGCACGAGTGTAAGTGTGCACGAGTGTATATTCTGTAAACCTGTAATAATAATTATTATCGTTGTTAATTGTATTAATACACTAATATTATTATTATTATCATCGTTGTTGTTAATTGTAATAATAATAATGGTAATTATTAGTTATAATATATTTAAAAATAACAATTTTAATATTATAGTTGTTAAATGTATTGATAATAATAGTAATTATTGCTGTTATACTAATACAGTTGAAAATAATAATAATAATAATAATGATAATATTATTATTATTATTATTATTATTAATGATAGTAACCCAATATAACAATTAACTTAACAACAAAACATTAGCAAAATTGTGATAATCTCAACTGACAGTTAAAACTGGCGGTCGGTAATTAACTTCCGGATAATTATCATGTGACAAATGAGTAGTATATTAACACCCGTAACGAGTAGGGGCGGGGGACCGACGGAGGGGGGAGGACGGACGGAGGGGGGAGGGAGGACGGAGGGTGAAGGACAGACAGAGGGGGGGAGGACGGACAGAGGATGAAGGACAGACGGAGGGGGGAGGACAGACGGAGGGGGGAGGACGGGCAGAGGGTGAAGGACAGACTGAGGGGGGAGGACGGTCGGAGGGTGAATTACAGACGGAGGGGGGAGAGAACAGACGTAGTGTGAAGGACGGACGGAGGGGGAATAGGACGGACGGAGGGAGTGAACACTAAAGGTGACCATCAGAACACTGGTGCTTCACGCGGAGACCATCACAACACTGGTGCTTCACGCGGAGACGGGTTTGTGTTTACACATTTGGGTTAGTTTCAGTCCACCATGTTTGTTTTTTTTTTAAATTTGCAGCATGGTTTGGATGTTGGTGTGTACAGTGTTGCCGTACAAATAGTCTGTAGTTTTTTTCAATTTAAGTAACTGGTTTTCGTGTATGTTTAATTTGTATATGTTCTGTGTGCTTTGCATTTCTCTTGATGTGTATAGACAGAGAGAAGCAGAGTATATGTACAGAAGTGTGCACATACACAGAGAAACAGTGAAAATACACCGAGAGGTGTATGTATACACTGTGAGAAGCAGTGTGCTGTGTATATATACTCCATGACGTGCATATACCCTGAAAAATAGTGTACAGTATATTCACCAATAAGTGTATATCTCAGTATATAAATGCACAATTTATTTTACTCTATACTTTATGGATTAAAGCATTCTTCATTAGTGATATGTATCCATATTTATACTTGGCTAGTCGATAGGCTTTAAACCTAACAGCAAATCGTGACCACAAATAACCTGCAACTAATCTAAAATATATTTAGTTGGGTTAGGCTAAAATAAATTGCGCTTGTTAAAATAAGGTTAGGTAAGTTTTCTAAGATTCTTTTGGTGCAAAATTAATTTTTTTGCATTAACATTAATGGAAAAAATATATCTTTAAACGTATAAGTGGTTAGTCCTGGAACATTGTCAAGTCACAACTAAGTGTGAAAATGATAAAGAAGGCCAAAAGTCAAGAGGGACGGAAACGAAGAGAGTGGTAGTAGTAGGAGTAGCAACAATGGAATAGTCGTAACAGTAGAAATAATACTAGTAGTAGTAATAGTAGTAGTAGTAGTAGTATTAGTAGCAGTAGAAGTAATGGTAGTAGTAGTAGTGAGATGGTAGCAGTGGTATTACAAGTGGAAGATGTACACTAGATCTACGTCTTCCACTGCTGCTACCTCATCATTACTAATATTTCTTCTTCTACTACTACTACTTCAGTTCAATCAGTTCCACTTTCCGACCTGGAATCTGACTTTCTCTGCCTTTTTCACGCTCGGTTGTGACTTGACGATGGTCCAGGATGGACCAAAGCATCATCATACGTTTCCTTCTCTAAGTGACTTTATCCAGTCACCATATTGTGACTTTTTTATTTTTCAACCAACCATGTATAAGATGGTTCAAGTCGACCCAGAACACTGGTTTTTCAACAAGTCGTGTGTAAGGTGGTTCAAGTCGACCCAGAACACTGGTTTTTCAACAAGTCGTGTGTAAGGTGGTTCAAGTCGACCCAGAACACTGGTTTTTCACCAAGTCGTGTGTAAGGTGGTTCAAGTCGATCCAGAACACTGGTTTTTCAACAAGTCGTGTGTAAGGTGGTTCAAGTCGACCCAGAACACTGGTTTTTCAACAAGTCGTGTGTAAGGTGGTTCAAGTCGACCCAGAACACTGGTTTTTCAAGAAGTGTGTAAGGTGGTTCAAGCCGACCCAGAACACTGGTTTTTCAAGAAGTGTGTAAGGTGGTTCAAGCCGACCCAGAACACTGGTTTTCAACAGGTCGTGTGTAAGATGGTTCGAGTCGACCCAGAACACTGGTTTTTCAACAAGTGTGTAAGGTGGTTCAAATCGACCTAGAAAACTGGTTCTCATGCACTGTGTAACGTTGACCTCTGAGATATGTAGTCGAAGTTTTATGAATGTTTGATGAGGGATAGTTTTAGAGCTGCCAGCTGCTCGGAGTATCAGGAAATAACTCACGAAATCGTAAAAATACGAATGTAAAGAAATCACAGACCCTCCCCATGGTGTATAGAAATATACCTAGTTGAATGAAGCTTATTATAGCCAGTTGGCCGAGTGTTTAACACACTGGCCTGTGAGCTTTAGGATTCACTTGCCATAGGTTCAAATCCCTTCCGTTCTGATTTGATTGATCAGGAAATCATGCCTAGCAGCCATCTCATTTGTTACTGTGGTTAAAAATTCAATCTTATAAATATTAGTAAAATTACCGGCAATGTGTCAGTTGAAAGGACACAAGAGCAACATTTATTACAGCAACGTTTCGCTCCCAGGAGCTTTTTTTTTTAGCCAATACGAAGAGTTGTGTACGAATGGTATATAATACCGACAAGATGAGAGTAAGACACATGTGCAACATCTGGGTATCTTTATTGTAGACGTTTCGCCATCCAGTGGCTTTATCAATACATATTCCAGGACATAACTTGAAGACAGTAGAACTATGTACAGAAGATGAGGTAATCAGTCCCTCAACCTAGGAGTAGGTGCGAACAGCACCATAGTCGTGGAGATTCTGAAGCAGAAGAAAGAATCCTGGCGCTTATATAGTAACGTCAGGTGTAGCAGACGAGGGCATAGTCACTGGTGGGCGGGATTCTCCAGTGGAAGTAGGTCCTTCCCAAAGAGATGGGTTAGTTGTAGTAGTAACTAACCCATCTCTTTGGGAAGGACCTACTTCCACTGGAGAATCCCGCCCACCAGTGAATTTGCCCTCGTCTGCTTCACCTGACGTTACTATATAAGCGCCAGGATTCTTTCTTCTGCTTCAGAATCTCCACGACTATGGTGCTGTTCGCACCTACTCCTAGGTTGAGGGACTGATTACCTCATCTTCTGTACATAGTTCTATTGTCTTCAAGTTATGTCCTGGAATTTGTATTGATAAAGCCACTGGATGGCGAAACGTCTACAATAAAGATACCCAGATGTTGCACATGTGTCTTACTCTCAATACGAAGAGTGCTTTACACAGGAAATATAAAGGAGCATGGTGAAGTGTAAGAAATAACAACACAAGCTCTGCAGAAGGTCTAATAGCTCATGCTAGTACTGGTAGCAATAAAAGTGAGTTGTTGTTTATAAGTGACAGTGAAAGAATTCGTGTTATTATTTTTTATTATTCATTTAAAACGATAAACCCACGTGGGTTATTCATCGCCAGACGTGGTGGAGGCTCGATCATATGTCTGCTGAGCGCGAGACAGATGCGCTTCATATTTGTCCTCAGTACTTCAGAGATGGCGAAATTGGTTTTGTTCTGTGCAGCTGTGTCTCGCTAAAGAGAAATTTCATCTTTGAATGTCTGGTTCCTTAGTCATTAGCTCACCAGAACTCCACCAAGTGGTTGGTGGAGTTCTGGTGAGGTCTTCGATGGTTGCATTGTATATTGGTTGCTACGGTGACTCTAATGTTGTCTTGTTACTTTGAAGATATTGGGGAAACTTACCTGTTTGCAAGGATAAACTTTCTTTGAACTTTGTTCAAAGTGGAGTCAGTACATGGAGTATTGATGTGAATGACCCTTTTCTTGCAGTCTTTGACGAAGAAGGAAAGACGGTGCAGCTGGTTGAAGGTTTGGTGTATGTAGCATCATTCCTCATGTGTGTGATAAATGGTGTAAAAAGCCGACAAGTTGAAGATTGATACACTTATGCAACATATGGGAATCTTTATTTAGGAAACGTTTCGCCACACAGTGGCTTCATCAGTCCAATACAAAGCAGAAAGGTGTAAGGAGAGGATAAGTTAAACCATTTATCACATCTGTCAGACACTACAGCATCATGGGATCTTGATACAAAGAATTCTTCAAAACTTGTCCTACCTTTGGACGAAGACCTACTTAGACTAGTGGATGGTACCACTAAGACCCCGCCTCCTCCTGCTTTGCCTCACCTGACTACAGTATATAAGCCACTTCTACGGCCCTATGCTGTACTTTCAACAAGATTGATGGACTGAACACATCGACTCCAAGCTGAGGGACTGATTACCTCAAACTCCTCCTCTCCTTACATCTTTCTGCTTTGTATTGGACTGATGAAGCCACTGTGTGGCGAAACGTTTCCTGAATAAAGATTTCCATATGTTGCATGTCTCAATCATCATTCCTCATTAAGAAACTCGAGGCTACACAATGCGCTATGCTCTCAAGAGAGTCTATGATGATGCTTCGTTTAGTCTTAGTAACTTGACTTAAGTAGAAGTATAAGCTTCTTGTAAATTTTGAATTTAATTTTTGTATCTACTTTCTGGATGAGGACATCAATAAACGGTAACTTCTTATTGATCTCCTATTCAGACGTGAACTAGATTGTCGGTTGAACTTCACTGAACCTTCTCTGTAGGTTGTAGAAGTCAAAAACAAAGTTTGTGAGTGATTACGAGAACGCCGCCCACGTGTCTTACCATGTGACGGGCCGGAGATGCTGTTGATGAAGCATTCAGTTTGTAAAGTGTTCCAAGTATAAGGTCTCTAAGATGGTGCTAATGTGCGAGTCCTTGCCCATCACATATGTTCATCTGTAGACTGTTGTTGGAAGAGTTCAATTAAGTTAAATCCCCGAAAGGCAGAGGAAGATTAAGGTCCTGCACAGAAGATTAATAGCCTTTGTGGTGGGTGCTTTTGTAGAAAGGGAAGTAACACAAAACTACATAGTATCTTCTTCCAGACAGAGAGGTTCCTACGAATGTGTTTGTAATGTTAAGGAGATCACTTGAGTACTTTACACGGGTGGGGCTGATGGTTCCCAGTAGTCTAGAAAGAAGTTTGGCGAGGATTCCAGCTAATTTAGTGGTGCCTTGTCTGTTTCCGACCTGATTCGTCTCAGGGGTATGTTATGTTAAATGGGTCTTGGGCATTCCGTACTTGTGTGCGGGTTTAGGGTTACTAGGAACAAAGCACAAAATTCTTCCCTTTCTCACTTCAATTGAAAATTTATTGAGATTTAATAGGAAGTCTTTGGTGAGTATTTTTTAATATAGTGTGCTGATGCAGTCATATGAAAGTGGTCGTTCAAAAGGTCAATCATTTTAGTGTTGTAGTCGCTGTCCTTAATTTCAGTAACCCTAAACCTGCATACATGTACAGACTGCCCAAGACAAATTGACACATATACCAAACCTTCACAGAGATACACTTTATACTGTATCAAAGACTGTAAGAAGTAAGCCCTTCGTACATCATTAATTTTCTACTCACTGACACTAATTTCAACAAGGTTATCATCCTTCACAACTGCCAGGTTGCCTTGACGTCTCCAGAGTACTCGCACAAAGCAACACTAACATCACCATAAGAACCAGTACATCCGTCAAAGATCTCACCAGGAGAAGAGAACCATGAACCAGTCAATGCAGGGGTTTACATAATCCCTTATAAAGGCTGTGGCAAGAAATATATGGGGTAAACTGCGCAAAACCTAGGAACACATCTACTCATACAGATGTGACAACTAGAACAATGTATGTATATAACACTGGAACACAACCAGCCACTCGAGGAAATGAAACAACTCGTACTTATTGATAAGGTACCAGACACTCACAGACTAAAATAACCTGAAGCATCATTAATCTCCATTTCAGACACATTCACACAGAACAGAGGCAGCTTCATCATTTCTGAAATATAAACACGATTCCACCTTAAAATTATAAACCCTGACATCATCTGCCAACAAAGAGTCACTACTATTGTTACTGCTATGAAATGAGATCCATGTTTAGTATTTTTTTTTTTATTAACACATCGGCCGTTTCCCACCAAGGCAGGGTGGCCCAAAAAAGAAAAACTTTCATCATTCACTCCACTGTCTTGCCAGAGGCGCGCTTACACTACAGTTATAACACTGCAACATTAACACTCATCCTTCAGAGTGCAGGCACTGTACTTCCCATCTTCAGGATTCAAGTACAGCCTGTCGGTTTCCTTGAATTCCTTCATAAATGTTACTTTGCTCACACTCCAACAGCATGTCAAGTCCTAAAAACCATTTGTCTCCATTCGCTCCTAACACGCTCACGCATGCTTGCTGGAAGTCCAAGCCACAAAAATTCCTTTACCCCCTCCCTCCACTCTTTCTTAGGCCGACCCCTAACCCACCTTCCCTCCACTACAGATTTATACGCTCTCCAAGTCATTCTATTTCGTCCCATCCCCTCTACATGTCCGAACCGCCTCAACAACCCTTCCTCAGCCTTCTGGATAATACTTTTGGTAATCCCACACCTCTTCCTAATTTCCAAACTACGGATTCTCTGCATTATATTCACATCACACATTGCCTTCAGACATGACATCTCACTGCCACCAGCCTTCTCCTTGTTGCAACATTCACCACCCATGTTTCACACCCATATAAGAAACACAAATAACCCGCACATGAAAGAGAGAAGCTTACGACGACGTTTCGGTCCGACTTGGACCATTTACAAAGTCACACTAACCAGAAGTGGAGCAGGACGGCTATATATAGGCAGGAAGAGGTGGTGATGGTAGTAGTAGTAGTACAAGAATGGTATATAATACCGACAAGATGAAATTAAGACACATGCGCAACACCCGGGCATCCCCATCGTAGACGTTTCGCCATCCAGCCAGCCACTGGATGGCGAAACGTCCACAACAAAGACACCCAGACGCCGCACATGTGTCTTAATTTCATCAGAAGTAGTAGTAGTAGTAGTAGTAGAAGAGGTAGTAGTAGTGGTAGTGGTAGAAGTGGGGAATAAGGAGGACGAGCCAGCCAAATACAAAGGAAGGGGAGCACTGCAAGAGAGCTAGGTGCCCACAGAGGGAGAGCAAGCGCACAGAGGTGCGTGAAAGGGGAAGTGGTGAAACAAATGAAGAAGGAACAGAAACACGAGACAGAAGAGAGAAAGACAACCCAGAGGAGAAAAAAGAAAGAGGAAAGGGGAAGAGGGAGAAGAAAAAGAAAAAGAAAAAGAAAAAATGAGGAGTCAGGTTACGTCACGGGTGTTCCGAAGTTTGGAGCATTTTACAATGTAGTGGGAGAGGAAGGCATCTACAGAGACGAAGCCAGGGCTAAGATTCATACAAGGAAAGTTGTGTATTAGAGAGGATTCAACTAGACGGCGACTGTTCGAGTTGGAAGTAGGGAAGACAGTTTTAGCAGAAGACCAGTCAATAGAATGGCTGTGATCTCTGACGTGACAGAAAAGAGCATTGTTAGTGTCGGCAAGCCTAACACTATTTTTGTGCTCCCCAAGTCTGTCAGAAAGAGATCGACCAGTTTCTCCGAAGTATTGAAGAGGACAGGAGGAGCAAGAAATAGAGTAGACACCAGGAACATCTGTAGAGGGAGGAGAGGTATGAACGAGATTAGTGCGAAGAGTGTTAGTCTGGCGGAAGGTAAGCTTGATGTCTAAGGGACGGAGAGAATTGTTGAGAGTAGAAAGACCGGAAATGTAGGGAAGGCAGAGGATAGAAGAGTTCCCAGGATTAGAGAGTTTGGGAGAGAAGAAATTACGTTTAGCACGTGAGAGGGCAGAGTCTATGAAATGGGAAGGGTAGCCAAGACGGGAAAACGAATTATGAAGAGTGGAAATTTCTGCTGGAAGGAACTGAGGATCACAGATGCGGAGGGCACGGAGAAAGAGGGAGATAAGAACAATTTTCTTGACAGGGGAAGCATGATAGGAAAAGTAGTGAATATACATGCCACTGTGCATAGGTTTTCGGTAAACGGAAAAGGAAAAACCTGTATCTGAGCGGTCACGTCAGAGATCATAGCCATCCTATTGACTGGTCTTCTGCTAAAACTGTCTTCCCTACTTCCAACTCGAACAGTCGCCGTCTAGTTGAATCCTCTCTAATACACAACTTTCCTTGTATGAATCTTAGCCCTGGCTTCGTCTCTGTAGATGCCTTCCTCTCCCACTACATTGTAAAATGCTCCAAACTTCAGAACACCCGTGACTTAACCTGACTCCTCATTTTTTCTTTTTCTTTTTCTTTTTCTTCTTCTCCCTCTTCCCCTTTCCTCTTTCCTTTTTCTCCTCTGGGTTGTCTTTCTCTCTTCTGTCTCGTGTTTCTGTTCCTTCTTCATTTATTTCACCACTTCCCCTTTCACGCACCTTTGTGCGCTTGCCCTCCCTCTGTGGGGCACCTAGCTCTCTTGCAGTGCTCCCCTTCCTTTGTATTTGACTGGCTCGTCCTCCTTATTCCCCACTTCTACTACTACCACTACTACTACCTCTTCTACTACTACTACTACTACTACTTCTGATGAAATTAAGACACATGTGCGGCGTCTGGGTGTCTTTGTTGTGGACGTTTCGCCATCCAGTGGCTGGCTGGATGGCGAAACGTCTACCATGGGGATGCCCGGGTGTAGCGCATGTGTCTTAATTTCATCTTGTCGGTATTATATACCATTCTTGTACTACTACTACTACTACTGCCACCACCACCTCTTCCTGCCTATATATAGCCGTCCTGCTCCACTTCTGGTTAGTGTGACTTTGTAAAT
Organism: Cherax quadricarinatus; assembly: GCF_038502225.1. Taxonomy (NCBI): domain Eukaryota; kingdom Metazoa; phylum Arthropoda; class Malacostraca; order Decapoda; family Parastacidae; genus Cherax; species Cherax quadricarinatus. Next base: position 7,233,438 of record NC_091346.1, read on the forward strand.
GGTCCACGTCGGACCGAAACGTCGTCGTAAGCTTCTCTCTTTCATGTGCGGGTTATTTGTGTATCGTTCCAGTCACGGTATTGTGCCTTTTTTTGTTACCCATATAAGAACATTGGTATAACTGTGCTCTCATACATTTCCCTCTTTGCTTCCATGGATAATGTTCTTTGTCTCCACAGAGGTGTGTGCACCACTTACCTTTTTACTCTCATCAATTTTGTGATTCTCCTCATCTTTCATAGACCCACCTGCTGACACGTCCACTTCCGGATATCTGAATGCATTCACTTCCTCCATACTCTCTCCCTCCAATCTGATATCGAATCTTTCATTACCTAAATTTTTTTGTTATCCTCATCACCTTACTCTTTCCTATATTCACTTTTAATTTCCTTCTTTTACACACCTTACCAAACTCGTCCACCAACCTCTGCAACTTCTCTTTAGAATCTCCCAAAAGCACAATGCCATCAGCAAAGAGAAACTGTGACAACTCCTACTTTGTGTTTTAACCCCACACCTCTTCCAACATCTGAACATTCACTTCTCTTACAACCCCATCTATAAATATATTGAACAACCATGGTGACATCAAACATCCCTGTCTAAGGCCTACTTTTACTGGGAAATAATCTCCCTCTCTCCTACATACTCTAACCTGAGCCTCACTATCCTCGTAAAATCTCTTCACTGCTTTCAGTAACCTACCTTCCATTCCATATATTGCCCCTTTATCCACTCTGTCATATGCCTTTTCCAAATCTATAAATGCCATGAAAACTTCTTTACCCTTATCTGAATACTATTCACCTATATGTTCCACTGTAAACACTTGGTCTACACACCCGCTACCCTTCCTAAAGTCTACTTGTTCATCTGCTGTCCTGCTCTCCGTCTTTCTCTTATTTTTTACCAGGTATTCTCGACAGACTTACTCTCCTATAATTTTTACACTCTATTTTGTCCCCTTTGCCTTTATAGAAAGAAGCTATGCACTCTCTGCCAATCCCTAGGTACCTTACCGTCTTCCATACATTCTAACCACTAACCACTCTTAAACTATATCCCCACCTGTTTGTAACATTTCTATCTATCCCTTCAGCCCCAGCTGCTTTCATTCTACCCACTGTCTCACGCACTTTCCACACACTCACATCTGGCTCTTCCTCACTCCTACAACATGTTATTCCTCCTTGCCCTATACACGAAATCACAACTTTCCTATCTTCCTCAACATTTAAGAATTTTTGAAAATATTCCCTCCATCTTTCCAATACCTCTAACTCTGCATTTAATGGTTCTCCTCTCCTATTTTTAACTATCAAATCCGTTCGTTCCCTAGGCTTTTTCAACTTATGAATCTCATTACAAAACTTTTTATTTTCAACAAAATCTGTTGGTAACATCTCACCCACTCTCTCATATGCTCTCTCTCTTAACATTCCTTCACCACTCTCTTAATCTCTCTTTTTCTCTCCATATGCTTCTCCCTCCTTGCATCACTTCTACCTTGTAAAAACCTCTCATATGCTAACTTTTTCTCTCTTACCACTCTCTTTACCTCATCATTCCACCAATCGCTCTTCTTCCCTCCGGCACCCACTTTCCTGTAACCACACACTTCTGCTGAACACTAACACATTCTTCAACCTACCCCATACATCTTCAACCTCATTGCCTATACTCTCACTAGCCCATGTGTCCTCCAATGGTTGTTTATATTGCTTTCACTGCCTCCTTTAGTTTATAGACCTTCACTTCTCTCTTGCTGCTTTCATTTTACAGTATCCCGTCTACCTTTTACTCTCACTGTAGCTACAACTAAAAGCTTATCTCTGTGTGGCCCCTTCATAAGCATGTACATCCTGAAGTCTAACCAACAGTCTTTTATCTACCAGTACGTAGCCCAACAAACTACTGTCATTACGCCCTATATCATATCTTGTATACTTATTTATACTTTTTTTCTTAAAATATGTTTTACGTATAACCAAAACCCCTTTCTGTACAAAGTTCAATCAAAGGGCTCCCATTATCATTTACACCTGGCACCCCAAACTTACCTACCACACCCTCTAAACGTTTCTCTTACTTTAGCATTTAGGTTCCCCCACCACAATTACTCTCTCACTTGGTTCCAAAGTTCCTACACACGGGCTTAACATCTCCCAAAATCTCTCTCTCTCTCTCTCTCTCTCCTCTACACTCCTCTCTTCTCCAGGTGCATACACACCTATTATGAACCACTTTTTGCATCCGACCCTTATTTTAATCCACATAATCCTTGAAGTTATACATTTATATTCCCTCTTCTCCTTCCATAACTGATCCTTCAACATTATTGCTACCCCTTCCTTAGCTCTGAGATATTTCTGATTTAATCTCATTTCTCTCTCAGATACTCCTGACTTAATCCCATTTATTTCTCTCCACTGAAACTTCCCCCCCCCCTTCAGCTTTGTTTCACTTAGGGCCAAGACATTCAACTTCTTTCCATTCATAGCATTAGCAATCATTTCTTTCTTACCATCTGTCCATGCACATTCAAAGATCCCAGTTTTATAAAGTTTTTCTTCTCTTTTTTAGTAGTTTATGCAGAAGGGGTTACTAGCCCATTGCTCCGGCATTTTAGTCACCTACGACACTCATGGCTTACGGAGGAAAGATTCTTTTCCATTTCTGCATAAAGAATAGAGGAAATAAAGAACAAGAACTATTACGAAAAAAGAAGAAAACCCCAGATGGGTGTGTATATATATGCATGTGCACGCCTGTGTAGTGTGACCTAAGTGTAAGTAGAAGTAGCAAGATATAACTGTTATCTAGCTTGTTTATGAGACAAAAAAAAAAAAGACACCAGCAATCCTACCATCATGTAAAACAATTACAGGTTTCCGTTTTACACTCATTTGGCAGGACGGTAGTACCTCCCTGGGTGATTACTGTCTACCGACCTACTACCACAGGACGGTAGTACCTCCCTGGGTGGTTGCTGTCTACCAACCTACCACCACAGGACGGCAGTACCTCCCTGGGTGATTACTGTCTACCGACCTACTACCACAGGACGGTAGTACCTCCCTGGGTGGTTGCTGTCTACCGACCTACTACCACAGGACGGTAGTACCTCCCTGGGTGGTTGCAGTCTACCAACCTACCACCACAGGACGGTAGTACCTCCCTGGGTGGTTGCAGTCTACCAACCTACCACCACAGGACGGTAGTACCTCCCTGGGTGATTACTGTCTACCAACCTACCTCCACAGGACGGTAGTACCTCCCTGGGTGATTACTGTCTACCAACCTACCACCACAGGACGGTAGTACCTCCCTGGGTGGTTGCAGTCTACCAACCTACTACCACAGGACGGTAGTACCTCCCTGGGTGGGTGCAGTCTACCAACCTACCACCACAGGACGGTAGTACCTCCCTGGGTGATTACTGTCTACCGACCTACTACCACAGGACGGTAGTACCTCCCTGGGTGGTTGCAGTCTACCAACCTACTTCCACAGGACGGTAGTACCTCCCTGGGTGGTTGCAGTCTACCCACCTACTACCACAGGACGGTAGTACCTCCCTGGGTGATTACTGTCTACCGACCTACTACCACAGGACGGTAGTACCTCCCTGGGTGATTACTGTCTATCAACCTACTACCACAGGACGGTAGTACCTCCCTGGGTGGTTGCAGTCTACCCACCTACTACCACAGGACGGTAGTACCTCCCTGGGTGATTACTGTCTACCGACCTACTACCACAGGACGGTAGTACCTCCCTGGGTGGTTGCAGTCTACCGACCTACTACCACAGGACGGTAGTACCTCCCTGGGTGGTTGCAGTCTACCGACCTACTACCACAGGACGGTAGTACCTCCCTGGGTGGTTGCAGTCTACCGACCTACTACCACAGTACGGTAGTACCTCCCTGGGTGGTTGCAGTCTACCGACCTACTACCACAGGACGGTAGTACCTCCCTGGGTGGTTGCAGTCTACCGACCTATTACCACAGGACGGTAGTACCTCCCTGGGTGGTTGCAGTCTACCGACCTACTACCACAGGACGGTAGTACCTCCCTGGGTGGTTGCAGTCTACCGACCTACTACCACAGGACGGTAGTACCTCCCTGGGTGGTTGCAGTCTACCGACCTACTACCACAGGACGGTAGTACCTCCCTGGGTGGTTGCAGTCTACCGACCTACTACCACAGGACGGTAGTACCTCCCTGGGTGGTTGCAGTCTACCAACCTACTTCCACAGGACGGTAGTACCTCCCTGGGTGGTTGCAGTCTACCCACCTACTACCACAGGACGGTAGTACCTCCCTGGGTGATTACTGTCTACCGACCTACTACCACAGGACGGTAGTACCTCCCTGGGTGATTACTGTCTATCAACCTACTACCACAGGACGGTAGTACCTCCCTGGGTGGTTGCAGTCTACCCACCTACTACCACAGGACGGTAGTACCTCCCTGGGTGATTACTGTCTACCGACCTACTACCACAGGACGGTAGTACCTCCCTGGGTGGTTGCAGTCTACCGACCTACCACCACAGGACGGTAGTACCTCCCTGGGTGGTTGCAGTCTACCAACCTACCACCACAGGACGGTAGTACCTCCCTGGGTGATTACTGTCTACCAACCTACCTCCACAGGACGGTAGTACCTCCCTGGGTGATTACTGTCTACCGACCTACTACCACAGGACGGTAGTACCTCCCTGGGTGGTTGCTGTCTACCGACCTACTACCACAGGACGGTAGTACCTCCCTGGGTGGTTGCAGTCTACCAACCTACCACCACAGGACGGTAGTACCTCCCTGGGTGGTTGCAGTCTACCAACCTACCACCACAGGACGGTAGTACCTCCCTGGGTGATTACTGTCTACCAACCTACCTCCACAGGACGGTAGTACCTCCCTGGGTGATTACTGTCTACCAACCTACCACCACAGGACGGTAGTACCTCCCTGGGTGGTTGCAGTCTACCAACCTACTACCACAGGACGGTAGTACCTCCCTGGGTGGTTGCAGTCTACCCACCTACTACCACAGGACGGTAGTACCTCCCTGGGTGATTACTGTCTACCGACCTACTACCACAGGACGGTAGTACCTCCCTGGGTGGTTGCAGTCTACCGACCTACCACCACAGGACGGTAGTACCTCCCTGGGTGGTTGCAGTCTACCAACCTACCACCACAGGACGGTAGTACCTCCCTGGGTGATTACTGTCTACCAACCTACTACCACAGGACGGCAGTACCTCCCTGGGTGATTACTGTCTACCGACCTACTACCACAGGACGGTAGTACCTCCCTGGGTGGTTGCTGTCTACCGACCTACTACCACAGGACGGTAGTACCTCCCTGGGTGGTTGCAGTCTACCAACCTACCACCACAGGACGGTAGTACCTCCCTGGGTGGTTGCAGTCTACCAACCTACCACCACAGGACGGTAGTACCTCCCTGGGTGATTACTGTCTACCAACCTACCTCCACAGGACGGTAGTACCTCCCTGGGTGATTACTGTCTACCAACCTACCACCACAGGACGGTAGTACCTCCCTGGGTGGTTGCAGTCTACCAACCTACTACCACAGGACGGTAGTACCTCCCTGGGTGGGTGCAGTCTACCAACCTACCACCACAGGACGGTAGTACCTCCCTGGGTGATTACTGTCTACCGACCTACTACCACAGGACGGTAGTACCTCCCTGGGTGGTTGCAGTCTACCAACCTACTTCCACAGGACGGTAGTACCTCCCTGGTTGGTTGCAGTCTACCCACCTACTACCACAGGACGGTAGTACCTCCCTGGGTGATTACTGTCTACCGACCTACTACCACAGGACGGTAGTACCTCCCTGGGTGATTACTGTCTATCAACCTACTACCACAGGACGGTAGTACCTCCCTGGGTGGTTGCAGTCTACCCACCTACTACCACAGGACGGTAGTACCTCCCTGGGTGATTACTGTCTACCGACCTACTACCACAGGACGGTAGTACCTCCCTGGGTGGTTGCAGTCTACCGACCTACTACCACAGGACGGTAGTACCTCCCTGGGTGGTTGCAGTCTACCGACCTACTACCACAGGACGGTAGTACCTCCCTGGGTGGTTGCAGTCTACCGACCTACTACCACAGTACGGTAGTACCTCCCTGGGTGGTTGCAGTCTACCGACCTACTACCACAGGACGGTAGTACCTCCCTGGGTGGTTGCAGTCTATCGACCTATTACCACAGGACGGTAGTACCTCCCTGGGTGGTTGCAGTCTACCGACCTACTACCACAGGACGGTAGTACCTCCCTGGGTGGTTGCAGTCTACCGACCTACTACCACAGGACGGTAGTACCTCCCTGGGTGGTTGCAGTCTACCGACCTACTACCACAGGACGGTAGTACCTCCCTGGGTGGTTGCAGTCTACCGACCTACTACCACAGGACGGTAGTACCTCCCTGGGTGGTTGCAGTCTACCAACCTACTTCCACAGGACGGTAGTACCTCCCTGGGTGGTTGCAGTCTACCCACCTACTACCACAGGACGGTAGTACCTCCCTGGGTGATTACTGTCTACCGACCTACTACCACAGGACGGTAGTACCTCCCTGGGTGATTACTGTCTATCAACCTACTACCACAGGACGGTAGTACCTCCCTGGGTGGTTGCAGTCTACCCACCTACTACCACAGGACGGTAGTACCTCCCTGGGTGATTACTGTCTACCGACCTACTACCACAGGACGGTAGTACCTCCCTGGGTGGTTGCAGTCTACCGACCTACTACCACAGGACGGTAGTACCTCCCTGGGTGGTTGCAGTCTACCGACCTACTACAACAGGACGGTAGTACCTCCCTGGGTGGTTGCAGTCTACCGACCTACTACCACAGGACGGTAGTACCTCCCTGGGTGGTTGCAGTCTACCGACCTACTACCACAGGACGGTAGTACCTCCCTGGGTGGTTGCAGTCTACCGACCTACTACCACAGGACGGTAGTACCTCCCTGGGTGGTTGCAGTCTACCGACCTACTACCACAGGACGGTAGTACCTCCCTGGGTGGTTGCAGTCTACCGACCTACTACCACAGGACGGTAGTACCTCCCTGGGTGGTTGCAGTCTACCGACCTACTACCACAGGACGGTAGTACCTCCCTGGGTGGTTGCAGTCTACCGACCTACTACCACAGGACGGTAGTACCTCCCTGGGTGGTTGCAGTCTACCGACCTACTACCACAGGACGGTAGTACCTCCCTGGGTGGTTGCAGTCTACCGACCTACTACCACAGGACGGTAGTACCTCCCTGGGTGGTTGCAGTCTACCGACCTACTACCACAGGACGGTAGTACCTCCCTGGGTGGTTGCAGTCTACCGACCTACTACCACAGGACGGTAGTACCTCCCTGGGTGGTTGCAGTCTACCAACCTACTTCCACAGGACGGTAGTACCTCCCTGGGTGGTTGCAGTCTACCCACCTACTACCACAGGACGGTAGTACCTCCCTGGGTGATTACTGTCTACCGACCTACTACCACAGGACGGTAGTACCTCCCTGGGTGATTACTGTCTATCAACCTACTACCACAGGACGGTAGTACCTCCCTGGGTGGTTGCAGTCTACCCACCTACTACCACAGGACGGTAGTACCTCCCTGGGTGATTACTGTCTACCGACCTACTACCACAGGACGGTAGTACCTCCCTGGGTGGTTGCAGTCTACCGACCTACTACCACAGGACGGTAGTACCTCCCTGGGTGGTTGCAGTCTACCGACCTACTACCACAGGACGGTAGTACCTCCCTGGGTGGTTGCAGTCTACCGACCTACTACCACAGGACGGTAGTACCTCCCTGGGTGGTTGCAGTCTACCGACCTTCTACCACAGGACGGTAGTACCTCCCTGGGTGGTTGCAGTCTACCGACCTACTACCACAGGACGGTAGTACCTCCCTGGGTGGTTGCAGTCTACCGACCTACTACCACAGGACGGTAGTACCTCCCTGGGTGGTTGCAGTCTACCGACCTACTACCACAGGACGGTAGTACCTCCCTGGGTGGTTGCAGTCTACCGACCTACTACCACAGGACGGTAGTACCTCCCTGGGTGGTTGCAGTCTACCGACCTACTACCACAGGACGGTAGTACCTCCCTGGGTGGTTGCAGTCTACCCACCTACTACCACAGGACGGTAGTACCTCCCTGGGTGGTTGCAGTCTACCGACCTACTACCACAGGACGGTAGTACCTCCCTGGGTGGTTGCAGTCTACCGACCTACTACCACAGGACGGTAGTACCTCCCTGGGTGGTTGCAGTCTACCGACCTACTACCACAGGACGGTAGTACCTCCCTGGGTGGTTGCAGTCTACCGACCTACTACCACAGAACGGTAGTACCTCCCTGGGTGGTTGCAGTCTACCGACCTACTACCACAGGACGGTAGTACCTCCCTGGGTGGTTGCAGTCTACCGACCTACTACCACAGGACGGTAGTACCTCCCTGGGTGGTTGCAGTCTACCGACCTACTACCACAGGACGGTAGTACCTCCCTGGGTGGTTGCAGTCTACCGACCTACTACCACAGGACGGTAGTACCTCCCTGGGTGGTTGCAGTCTACCCACCTACTACCACAGGACGGTAGTACCTCCCTGGGTGGTTGCAGTCTACCGACCTACTACCACAGGACGGTAGTACCTCCCTGGGTGGTTGCAGTCTACCGACCTACTACCACAGGACGGTAGTACCTCCCTGGGTGGTTGCAGTCTACCGACCTACTACCACAGGACGGTAGTACCTCCCTGGGTGGTTGCAGTCTACCGACCTACTACCACAGGACGGTAGTACCTCCCTGGGTGGTTGCAGTCTACCAACCTACTTCCACAGGACGGTAGTACCTCCCTGGGTGGTTGCAGTCTACCCACCTACTACCACAGGACGGTAGTACCTCCCTGGGTGGTTGCAGTCTACCGACCTACTACCACAGGACGGTAGTACCTCCCTGGGTGGTTGCAGTCTACCGACCTACTACCACAGGACGGTAGTACCTCCCTGGGTGGTTGCAGTCTACCGACCTACTACCACAGGACGGTAGTACCTCCCTGGGTGGTTGCAGTCTACCCACCTACTACCACAGGACGGTAGTACCTCCCTGGGTGGTTGCAGTCTACCCACCTACTACCACAGGACGGTAGTACCTCCCTGGGTGGTTGCAGTCTACCGACCTACTACCACAGGACGGTAGTACCTCCCTGGGTGGTTGCAGTCTACCGACCTACTACCACAGGACGGTAGTACCTCCCTGGGTGGTTGTAGTCTACCGACCTACTACCACAGGACGGTAGTACCTCCCTGGGTGGTTGCAGTCTACCGACCTACTACCACAGGACGGTAGTACCTCCCTGGGTGGTTGCAGTCTACCGACCTACTACCACAGGACGGTAGTACCTCCCTGGGTGGTTGCAGTCTACCGACCTACTACCACAGGACGGTAGTACCTCCCTGGGTGGTTGCAGTCTACCGACCTACTACCACAGGACGGTAGTACCTCCCTGGGTGGTTGCAGTCTACCGACCTACTACCACAGGACGGTAGTACCTCCCTGGGTGGTTGCAGTCTACCGACCTACTACCACAGGACGGTAGTACCTCCCTGGGTGGTTGCAGTCTACCGACCTACTACCACAGGACGGTAGTACCTCCCTGGGTGGTTGCAGTCTACCGACCTACTACCACAGGACGGTAGTACCTCCCTGGGTGGTTGCAGTCTACCGACCTACTACCACAGGACGGTAGTACCTCCCTGGGTGGTTGCAGTCTACCGACCTACTACCACAGGACGGTAGTACCTCCCTGGGTGGTTGCAGTCTACCCACCTACTACCACAGGACGGTAGTACCTCCCTGGGTGGTTGCAGTCTACCGACCTACTACCACAGGACGGTAGTACCTCCCTGGGTGGTTGCAGTCTACCGACCTACTACCACAGGACGGTAGTACCTCCCTGGGTGGTTGCAGTCTACCGACCTACTACCACAGGACGGTAGTACCTCCCTGGGTGGTTGCAGTCTACCGACCTACTACCACAGGACGGTAGTACCTCCCTGGGTGGTTGCAGTCTACCGACCTACTACCACAGGACGGTAGTACCTCCCTGGGTGGTTGCAGTCTACCGACCTACTACCACAGGACGGTAGTACCTCCCTGGGTGGTTGCAGTCTACCGACCTACTACCACAGGACGGTAGTACCTCCCTGGGTGGTTGCAGTCTACCGACCTACTACCACAGGACGGTAGTACCTCCCTGGGTGGTTGCAGTCTACCGACCTACTACCACAGGACGGTAGTACCTCCCTGGGTGGTTGCAGTCTACCGACCTACTACCACAGGACGGTAGTACCTCCCTGGGTGGTTGCAGTCTACCGACCTACTACCACAGGACGGTAGTACCTCCCTGGGTGGTTGCAGTCTACCGACCTACTACCACAGGACGGTAGTACCTCCCTGGGTGGTTGCAGTCTACCGACCTACTACCACAGGACGGTAGTACCTCCCTGGGTGGTTGCAGTCTACCGACCTACTTCCACAGGACGGTAGTACCTCCCTGGGTGGTTGCAGTCTACCGACCTACTACCACAGGACGGTAGTACCTCCCTGGGTGGTTGCAGTCTACCGACCTACTACCACAGGACGGTAGTACCTCCCTGGGTGATTTCTAAGGGATTGATTTTTTAAAAAAGATTAAGTTAGGTTGATTTTTAGAAAGTGTGTTTTCCTTTATATTTAAAAGGTTAAATTAAATGTTTGTCTCGTAAAATATAGGTTAAATTGAATGTTAAATGCACCCATAGTGTTTAATGCAGGTGTTGGTCATACTCCCTGTTATATTAAATGCATCACCCACCCGCTACGAAAGTTTGTAAGTGGAGCTGAGACGAGGTGATCAGCTGAGAAACAGCAGTCATCCACAGTAATGTAACACCTGTAACACAGTGGGCGATAGGAACACGGTGGTTGATGGTAACACAGTGGTTGATGATAGCACAGTGGGCGATAGGAACACGGTGGTTGATGGTAACACAGTGGTTGATGATAGCACAGTGGGCGATAGGAACACGGTGGTTGATGGTAACACAGTGGTTGATGATAGCACAGTGGGCGATAGGAACACGGTGGTTGATGGTAACACAGTGGTTGATGATAGCACAGTGGGCGATAGGAACACGGTGGTTGATGGTAACACAGTGGTTGATGATAGCACAGTGGGCGATAGGAACACGGTGGTTGATGGTAACACAGTGGTTGATGATAGCACAGTGGGCGATAGGAACACGGTGGTTGATGGTAACACAGTGGTTGATGATAGCACAGTGGGCGATAGGAACACGGTGGTTGATGGTAACACAGTGGTTGATGATAGCACAGTGGGCGATAGGAACACGGTGGTTGATGGTAACACAGTGGTTGATGATAGCACAGTGGGCGATAGGAACACGGTGGTTGATGGTAACACAGTGGTTGATGATAGCACAGTGGGCGATAGGAACACGGTGGTTGATGGTAACACAGTGGTTGATGATAGCACAGTGGGCGATAGGAACACGGTGGTTGATGGTAACACAGTGGTTGATGATAGCACAGTGGGCGATAGGAACACGGTGGTTGATGGTAACACAGTGGTTGATGATAGCACAGTGGGCGATAGGAACACAGTGGTTGATGGTAACACAGTGGTTGATGATAGCACAGTGGGCGATAGGAACACGGTGGTTGATGGTAACACAGTGGTTGATGATAGCACAGTGGGCGATAGGAACACGGTGGTTGATGGTAACACAGTGGTTGATGATAGCACAGTGGGCGATAGGAACACAGTGGTTGATGGTAACACAGTGGTTGATGATAGCACAGTGGGCGATAGGAACACGGTGGTTGATGGTAACACAGTGGTTGATGATAGCACAGTGGGCGATAGGAACACGGTGGTTGATGGTAACACAGTGGTTGATGATAGCACAGTGGGCGATAGGAACACAGTGGTTGATGGTAACACAGTGGTTGATGATAGCACAGTGGGCGATAGGAACACGGTGGTTGATGGTAACACAGTGGTTGATGATAGCACAGTGGGCGATAGGAACACGGTGGTTGATGGTAACACAGTGGTTGATGATAGCACAGTGGGCGATAGGAACACAGTGGTTGATGGTAACACAGTGGTTGATGATAGCACAGTGGGCGATAGGAACACGGTGGTTGATGGTAACACAGTGGTTGATGATAGCACAGTGGGCGATAGGAACACGGTGGTTGATGGTAACACAGTGGTTGATGATAGCACAGTGGGCGATAGGAACACAGTGGTTGATGGTAACACAGTGGTTGATGATAGCACAGTGGGCGATAGGAACACGGTGGTTGATGGTAACACAGTGGTTGATGATAGCACAGTGGGCGATAGGAACACAGTGGTTGATGGTAACACAGTGGTTGATGATAGCACAGTGGGCGATAGGAACACGGTGGTTGATGGTAACACAGTGGTTGATGATAGCACAGTGGGCGATAGGAACACGGTGGTTGATGGTAACACAGTGGTTGATGATAGCACAGTGGGCGATAGGAACACAGTGGTTGATGGTAACACAGTGGTTGATGATAGCACAGTGGGCGATAGGAACACGGTGGTTGATGGTAACACAGTGGTTGATGATAGCACAGTGGGCGATAGGAACACAGTGGTTGATGGTAACACAGTGGTTGATGATAGCACAGTGGGCGATAGGAACACGGTGGTTGATGGTAACACAGTGGTTGATGATAGCACAGTGGGCGATAGGAACACGGTGGTTGATGGTAACACAGTGGTTGATGATAGCACAGTGGGCGATAGGAACACAGTGGTTGATGGTAACACAGTGGTTGATGATAGCACAGTGGGCGATAGGAACACGGTGGTTGATGGTAACACAGTGGTTGATGATAGCACAGTGGGCGATAGGAACACAGTGGTTGATGGTAACACAGTGGTTGATGATAGCACAGTGGGCGATAGGAACACGGTGGTTGATGGTAACACAGTGGTTGATGATAGCACAGTGGGCGATAGGAACACGGTGGTTGATGGTAACACAGTGGTTGATGATAGCACAGTGGGCGATAGGAACACAGTGGTTGATGGTAACACAGTGGTTGATGATAGCACAGTGGGCGATAGGAACACGGTGGTTGATGGTAACACAGTGGTTGATGATAGCACAGTGGGCGATAGGAACACAGTGGTTGATGGTAACACAGTGGTTGATGATAGCACAGTGGGCGATAGGAACACGGTGGTTGATGGTAACACAGTGGTTGATGATAGCACAGTGGGCGATAGGAACACGGTGGTTGATGGTAACACAGTGGTTGATGATAGCACAGTGGGCGATAGGAACACAGTGGTTGATGGTAACACAGTGGTTGATGATAGCACAGTGGGCGATAGGAACACGGTGGTTGATGGTAACACAGTGGTTGATGATAGCACAGTGGGCGATAGGAACACAGTGGTTGATGGTAACACAGTGGTTGATGATAGCACAGTGGGCGATAGGAACACGGTGGTTGATGGTAACACAGTGGTTGATGATAGCACAGTGGGCGATAGGAACACGGTGGTTGATGGTAACACAGTGGTTGATGATAGCACAGTGGGCGATAGGAACACGGTGGTTGATGGTAACACAGTGGTTGATGGGAACACAATGGGTGACGGTAATATAGTGGTTGATGAGAACAAATTAGTTGCTAGGAATAACTTGGTTTCCGGGAAGAGATTGGTTGCCTGGAGGAAGGTGGTCGCAGGATGGTGAGACCATCACAGTGACCGTCACCAGAGTTCTGAAGTCACTCTCACAAAATCAGAAGACAGAAGGCGGAAAATTGAACGGAGATTACCTGTCACTCATATTTTTGTATATGTGTGTGTGTGTGTGTGTGTGTGTGTGTGTGTGTGTGTGTGTGTGTGTGTGTGTGTGTGTGTGTGTGTGCAGTGCTCAGTGAGGGACGGCAGGCTGTACTGTGTACTGGATATTTACTGGACTAACTTGGGCATTTTTCAACTAACATAATAAATGAATTAATTAATTTATTAATAATCATTATGGTAAAAAGTGATAAACATTAAAGATTAATTCAAGAGCATTTTCGTTTCTTATAAAATATTTAAGTAATGATGATATACTTGGAAACAATGACAAAATATTAGACGATGATTAAGAAATTCTAGCCAAGTTAAACATCACCAGTCACTTGATGTGTTCTTGATTTTTGCAGAAATTCTGAGAACACTCTAGGTTGGTTCTACTGTGATTTATTTTATTTTCATAATGTTTTTCTCCATATCTCTTTAATGGGAGTTCCTTGATGTTGATAAAGGGCTTTAGACCCTAGGACGCTCCCCTTCCTCGGATCACACTTGGTTTCCTCCCCTTCCTCGGATCACACTTGGTTTCCTCCCCTTCCTCGGATCACACTTGGTTTCCTCCCCTTCCTCGGATCACACTTGGTTTTCTCCCCTTCCTCGGATCACACTTGGTTTCCTCCCCTTCCTCGGATCACACTTGGTTTCCTCCCCTTCCCCAGGCACTGTATGACCTATGAATATAATAATGTTAATTATTTTATTATTTTAAAAAAGACGTTAGATTTTTCAGTTAAAAATGATATTGTGGAGTATTTCTGGATGTCAATTAAGAGAGTCAAGAGACCACTTGAAGGCTGGTCTGGGGCCACAAAATATTATGAGTTTGCAGTGTGGGATGGTCTGCGACCCCGAGAGACCTGCACCAACACTAACAATGTCATATACAAGTTTAGTGACATTTTTTCTGCACAGTTTACCAAAACCTGTTTTAGACTGGTATAAACCTTGGTAATGGATATCGACAAAATGGTTTAGAGAGATACGCAAGCAAACACTAGGACATATTTATTAGATACGTTTCGGTCTTGTTACCTTGATCATTTATAACATAGAAGTTAAAAAGAGAGTATATATAAGCGAAGAGTGAGGTATGAGTGACGGACGGTGACATGAATAATGTCATATTGGGATGAGGACAGGTAGACAATTGGATCATGTGACTCCTGTGTTAGGTAGATGCTGCTTAGTGTTGCGAATAAGAAATTTTATAAAGAATTTCAGAATGTGGTCTGTTACTATTTTCTTCATAGGCAACAAGATTTTGGATCAGAGTTAGTTAAAAGGTATTTTAGAGTCTAGTGGAAATAATTTCAACTGGGAAACTCCATAGAATAATATTCAAATTTATTAAAGTATTTAAATACAATACTTTATCTTCTCTCTGTACCTAATATTGTATCTTAATACTTTGTACAATAAATTTACAATATACATATTTAGTTCAAAATCATGGAAGTATCACATTAATAAGGAAGATTAATTTTTCTTCCTGTAATTAAGTCTTCACTAACATTTACGTCTTTGTCTTAACAAGACTGTGTAAACTCAAACTACAAAGTGTACAAGATTCAACAAGACCTTTGAATCCGGTCGTAAAGGAAGTAGAAAGCAAGAGTTTGTCTGAGAAGACGTATCTATATGGATTACTGAACTGACCAAGAATATAAATAACAAAATAATCTTTCAGAGCAATGAGGAACAAACTGAGTCAGCTCTAGAGACTAATTCTCAAACCCATTCAAACTGTACACCCTAAGAGAGAACCAATATACGATCAGTTGTCAAGGCTAGAGCAAGGAGCAGACTGACTACCTGCCAGTCTGTTGACCCGTCGTCAGGTTGGATCACCTCACCCAAACGTCAGCCAGCCGGACATAAACAATTGAACAATTCACCGGATGGTTCCGAGACTTATGCTCTATATACATAAGAAATCCTACTTAACAATAATAATAAAATAATAGTGATAATACCATGTTATTTTTTATATATTAAACAGATAATAATATAACGCCGAAAGTCTCTATTTTAGCTATAAACGGGGACTTTCGCGCTATAATATTAAGTGATCATATTCTCTTACAACAGTTAAATAAAACAGGATGACCAGTTTCCAAGATATAACACTTAGCAAAACACTACCTACTTAACAACATATTCACATGCACTCATTCAGCCAGTGTGCAGTCATATCTAGTGTAATACAGCAGACACTAATTTCAGCTGCTGGCTCCAGTGTGCGGCCTTCACTTACATGCTTCCGTTATGTACAATGTACATTATTTTTATTTCATCGGGGTGTTCAAATAAATCTCAAGATATTTCTTATAATTTTTCGAGAAATTTTTCTATAATAATAATAATAATAATAATAATAATAATAATAATAATAATAATCTTTATTTTTACAAGCACATGTACAATGTATAGAGGCCTAGCTGACATCACTGACATATAGAACACCCCAATGGAAATAAGTCACTTTGTCTGACTTTTTTGGGTTACACTAGGTTCTCTACACATACGCTGATATGTATGATAATCTTTGTAACTGTATTTGTGTATACCTGAATAAACTTACTTGTTATGCAGAGTATTTCGGGCAAATTAGGTCAGTTTTGTGCCCAGGATGCGACCCACACCAGTCGACTAATACCCAGGTACCTATTTTACTGTTAGGTGAACAGACACAGTAGGTGTCTTAAGGAAACACGTACTAATATTTCCACCCGTACCGGGGATCGAACCACGAGCTTCACTGATCTGAGTGCGCTACCAATCGAGCTACTGGACACCATGCTTCTTGGCTATCCCATTGTGTGAGAGTTGATGGTGGTGTGTACGCCAGGGTTGATGCAACTCATGCTTCCTGAAGTACTTGCTCACTTCAGTAGTATGACTTAGCAATGTTGGGGGATGTTGTCAAGACAAGTCTCGACGTGTATGGATTCACTTGGAATCTTATTTATCGGACATGTTCTAACATGTTAAAATTATTTTTAGAGCATAACATCAATATTATTTTAATCTGAGATACGTCAATATTGTTCTTATAAGACATATAATGCAAAGTACAAGCCTTAGTAACACAGTACAGTATTCACTGTAGAAAGCATGTGACAATACAGTAGAAAACTGTGCACTGTACAGTGCATTGTGCACAGTAATGTATTGCACAGATCAGAAGATTATCAGTTAGCTTATTATATCAAGTATATTTCTCTCAGTGTAAGATGTGAAGTAAGATAAAAAAAACATAATTTATTATAAAAGCATTATGTTAAATACAAAATTGTTTTCTTAAAAACCCGGGTTTTATTCTAAAAAGAACTGCGCTTTTTATGAGAAACCCAGGTTGACTTTTTTTTAAGTTGTTTTACCAGGTCTACTTATATACATTATACAAGCTGCAGCTTTAAAGTAACTTTAAAGTAACACTGTCCTACTCACTGTTGCTATTTATTCAATTTACTGTCGTCTTCAAGACTATTTAGGGATAACATGTATATAGTGTATATATATTTCATAAGTGAGTAAGAACCTCTCCACGTGAACAAAGGAGCGAACTGCAGTCACGTCTCAGAATTAACAGTCACACATTATAGGAAAGTAATAGTTTATCATTATTCGTTGAAGGAAAACCGCATAAGGAGCCTCTGTTTTCCTATTTCCTCAAGAAAATAAATTTAATATAGTGTGAATATTGGCAGGGGATCTCTCCCGTAATTGCCAGGTTGGTCCTGGCAATTACGGGACAGATGGCTAATTGGATTGGAGAAGTGCGTTCTGTGGTGCAATCACTGCACCCTTACGCGAGGTAATTGTTTGAGAATGGTCGTTCAGAGGAGAGTGTGTTGTGGGCAGGCAATCAGAATAGGGAAGCGTGTTAGCAAGCCAGGAGACACAGTGGTATGTGTTTGTGAGTCACTGTGGAGAAGTGTGCCAGTCAGTTACTGTAGGACAGTGCCTGTCTGTCTCAGGATAGATAAGATATGATTTTGTTAGGATTTTTAACCCCTGAGGGTTAGCCACCCAGGCTGACCCAAGAAAGTCAGTGTGTCATCGAGGACTGTCTTATTTCCAGGATGCGACCCACATCAGTCAGCTAACACCCAGGTACTTATTTGCTTGCTAGGTGAACGGGACAACAGGTGTAAGGAAACATGCCCAGTGTTTTCACCCTTGCCGGGAATCGAACCCCAGACACGCACCGTGTGAAGCGAGAGCGTTGTCTACCAGTCCACGTTATCGTCGTTGTCGTCATCATCGTTGTTGTTGCCTTCGTCTAGTTGTATTGTTAGAGGTCGATTTACAGCTCTTGGCCCTGCCTCTCAATTCTTATCGATAAGACACAAGTACAACACTAGGGTGTCTTTACTGTCTTTACGTTTCGCCTGCACAATAAGCTTCTTCAGTCGAATACAAGAAAACACTAGAGAGAGAGTAGAAGTAGCAGTTTTGATCATTCCATCAACCTTGGTAGAAGGTGGTCAGTCCCTCAAGCTTGAAGCTGGAGAAGAGTTCAGCTCCCTGGAGCTGGACTCTTCTTCAGGCTGAGGGACTGACCACCTCAAATACTTTTTCTCCAAGGTTGATAGACTAATTACATCATTATTTCACTACTGCACCTGCTGCCTCTGTATTTGACTGAGGAAGCTTACTGTGTAGGCGAAATGTTTCATCAGTAAAGACACCCAACTGTTCCACATGTCTTAATCATCAACTTGTCGGTATTTTATACCATTATCAACATAGTATGGTAATCTGCACAAATGGTCTTTAGTTCAGTATAATTCCTGTCTATTTCCATTCTTGTATACTTGTGTTACAGTGACCGTCTTCCAGCTGTCTGGCGCTGGAGATACACACACATGCAATATAATGCTCTACTTTATTGTAACGTCAATAAAGACTCACGAAATCGTAATAAGACGATTACAAACAAACCAGGATATGGGTGGGGGTTAGAACCCATGGCGAGTGTGTCGTAAAAGTCCATGACATTGGCTTACACACTGGCCTGAAGTTTTACGACTCGCTCGCCATGGGTTCTAACCTCACCTGTACCGTGGTTCTTTGTCAATAAAGGATCCCGGTATACTGCATTTCCATCTCTTTTTTCCATTTGTCGGTATTTTATACTATTTTACTCCAGTTCTCTAACGCAGATGTTCTTAACGTGGAGGGGGGCCTCGCCCCCCTAAGGGGGTGTGAGTAATTTTCAGGGCAGGGAGCGCGACCCCCATAGCAAAACTAAGGAATATATTGCGTATTTGTGATCTGCTCCTCTTTTGGATACTTAACAATACTGAAGTTAATAATGAGAGGTAGTTTCTCAGTCTTCGTATTTAATATAAAGAAAGCTTTATTGAAGGAACACTGTAGCAGGCCTACTGGCCCATGCGAGGCAGGTCCAAGTCACCTACCACTGAGATAAGGACCAGCTATGATAGTCAGCTTGATCCAAGATACTAGGTCTAGCGGTACCTTGTGTCCATATACAGTATTTCTTGTGTAACCTCGCTGAAGTGTCGCTGAAGTGTTGCTAAAGTGTTGCTGAAGTGTCGCTGAAGTGTTGCTAAAGTGTCGCTGAAGTGTCGCTGAAGTGTTGCTAAAGTGTTGCTGAAGTGTCGCTGAAGTGTTACTAAAGTGCCGCTGAAGTGTCGCTAAAGTGTTGCTGAAGTGTCGCTGAAGTGTTGCTAAAGTGTTGCTAAAGTGTCGCTGAAGTGTTGCTAAAGTGTTGCTAAAGTGTCGCTGAAGTGTTGCTAAAGTGTTGCTAAAGTGTCGCTGAAGTGTTGCTAAAGTGTTGCTGAAGTGTCGCTGAAGTGTTGCTAAAGTGTTGCTGAAGTGTCGCTGAAGTGTTGCTAAAGTGTCGCTGAAGTGTTGCTAAAGTGCCGCTGAAGTGTCGCTGAAGTGTTGCTAAAGTGCCGCTGAAGTGTCGCTGAAGTGTTGCTGAAGTGTCGCTGAAGTGTTGCTAAAGTGCCGCTGAAGTGTCGCTGAAGTGTTGCTAAAGTGCCGCTGAAGTGTCGCTGAAGTGTCGCTGAAGTGTTGCTAAAGTGTCGCTGAAGTGTTGCTAAAGTGCCGCTGAAGTGTCGCTGAAGTGTTGCTGAAGTGTTGCTAAAGTGCCGCTGAAGTGTCGCTGAAGTGTTGCTAAAGTGTTGCTGAAGTGTTGCTAAAGTGTTGCTAAAGTGTTGCTAAAGTGCCGCTGAAGTGTTGCTAAAGTGTTGCTGAAGTGTTGCTAAAGTGTTGCTAAAGTGTTGCTAAAGTGCCGCTGAAGTGTTGCTAAAGTGCCGCTGAAGTGTCGCTGAAGTGTTGCTAAAGTGTTGCTGAAGTGTTGCTAAAGTGTTGCTAAAGTGTTGCTAAAGTGCCGCTGAAGTGTTGCTAAAGTGTTGCTGAAGTGTCGCTGAAGTGTTGCTAAAGTGTTGCTGAAGTGTCGCTGAAGTGTTGCTAAAGTGTTGCTGAAGTGTCGCTGAAGTGTTGCTAAAGTGTTGCTGAAGTGTCGCTGAAGTGTTGCTAAAGTGTTGCTGAAGTGCCGCTGAAGTGTTGCTAAAGTGTTGCTGAAGTGTCGCTGAAGTGTTGCTAAAGTGTTGCTGAAGTGTCGCTGAAGTGTTGCTAAAGTGTTGCTGAAGTGCCGCTGAAGTGTTGCTAAAGTGTTGCTGAAGTGTCGCTGAAGTGTTGCTAAAGTGTTGCTGAAGTGTCGCTGAAGTGTTGCTAAAGTGTTGCTGAAGTGCCGCTGAAGTGTTGCTAAAGTGTTGCTGAAGTGTCGCTGAAGTGTTGCTAAAGTGCCGCTGAAGTGTCGCTAAAGTGTTGCTGAAGTGCCGCTGAAGTGTCGCTGAAGTGTTGCTGAAGTGTCGCTGAAGTGTTGCTAAAGTGCCGCTGAAGTGTCGCTGAAATGTTGCTAAAGTGCCGCTGAAGTGTTGCTAAAGTGCCGCTGAAGTGTTGCTAAAGTGTTGCTGAAGTGTCGCTGAAGTGTTGCTAAAGTGTTGCTAAAGTGTTGCTGAAGTGTCGCTGAAGTGTTGCTAAAGTGTCGCTGAAGTGTTGCTAAAGTGCCGCTGAAGTGTCGCTGAAGTGTTGCTAAAGTGCCGCTGAAGTGTCGCTGAAGTGTTGCTGAAGTGTCGCTGAAGTGTTGCTAAAGTGCCGCTGAAGTGTCGCTGAAGTGTTGCTAAAGTGCCGCTGAAGTGTCGCTGAAGTGTCGCTGAAGTGTTGCTAAAGTGTCGCTGAAGTGTTGCTAAAGTGCCGCTGAAGTGTCGCTGAAGTGTTGCTGAAGTGTTGCTAAAGTGCCGCTGAAGTGTCGCTGAAGTGTTGCTAAAGTGTTGCTGAAGTGTTGCTAAAGTGTTGCTAAAGTGTTGCTAAAGTGCCGCTGAAGTGTTGCTAAAGTGTTGCTGAAGTGTTGCTAAAGTGTTGCTAAAGTGTTGCTAAAGTGCCGCTGAAGTGTTGCTAAAGTGCCGCTGAAGTGTCGCTGAAGTGTTGCTAAAGTGTTGCTGAAGTGTTGCTAAAGTGTTGCTGAAGTGTTGCTAAAGTGCCGCTGAAGTGTTGCTAAAGTGTTGCTGAAGTGTCGCTGAAGTGTTGCTAAAGTGTTGCTGAAGTGTCGCTGAAGTGTTGCTAAAGTGTTGCTGAAGTGTCGCTGAAGTGTTGCTAAAGTGTTGCTGAAGTGTCGCTGAAGTGTTGCTAAAGTGTTGCTGAAGTGCCGCTGAAGTGTTGCTAAAGTGTTGCTGAAGTGTCGCTGAAGTGTTGCTAAAGTGTTGCTGAAGTGTCGCTGAAGTGTTGCTAAAGTGTTGCTGAAGTGCCGCTGAAGTGTTGCTAAAGTGTTGCTGAAGTGTCGCTGAAGTGTTGCTAAAGTGCCGCTGAAGTGTCGCTAAAGTGTTGCTGAAGTGTCGCTGAAGTGTTGCTAAAGTGCCGCTGAAGTGTCGCTGAAGTGTCGCTAAAGTGTTGCTGAAGTGTCGCTGAAGTGTTGCTAAAGTGTTGCTAAAGTGCCGCTGAAGTGTCGCTGAAGTGTCGCTAAAGTGTTGCTGAAGTGTCGCTGAAGTGTGGCTGAGGTGTGGCTGAGGTGTGGCTGATGTGTGGCTGAGGTGTGGCTGATGTGTGGCTGATGTGTGGCTGAGGTGTGGCTGAGGTGTGGCTGAGGTGTGGCTGAGGTGTGGCTGAGGTGTGGCTGAGGTGTGGCTGAGGTGTGGCTGAGGTGTGGCTGAGGTGTGGCTGAGGTGTGGCTGATGTGTGGCTGAGGTGTGGCTGAGGTGTGGCTGAGGTGTGGCTGAGGTGTGGCTGAGGTGTGGCTCAGCCCGCAGTACGAAAAGCGACATCTTTCTGGTCCCACTTTCATGTGTGTGTGAAAAAATTACTAGTGAAAATGGAAATAAAACTTGAGAACTTTCATGTACTTACTCACACATCTTCAGAGGAATACAAGATATGTGTGTAAGCAAATGAAAATGCTCAGGTTTTATTTCTATTTTCTTTGTGTTATATTTTTCATGTTTGCAATCACGCGTTTTATTGTGATTTCTTCCATGTGTATGTGTGTGTACTCACCAGTATGTGGTTGCAACGGTCGATTTACACCTCTTGGCCCCGCTTCTTCGCTGATCGCTACTAGGTCCACTCTTTGCTCCAAAAGTTTTATCGTCCCTCTTCTTAAAGCTCTGTATGGATCCTGCCTCCACCACTAAAGGATTTATTTCTAACATCCCTACGACTCTACTGGTTTTTCAACCTCCAGTTGTGTCCCCTTGTTCCTGTATTCCATCTTTGAAACATTCTGTCCCTGTCCACCTTCTCAAATCCTCTCAGTATTTTATAAGTCGTTATCATGTTATCCCTATCCATCCAGCCCTGAAATGTCGTCAGGTTGAGTTCCTTTAACCTCTGCCAATAAGACATAATCCATAGCTTTGAGACTAGTCTTATTTCAAACTTTTGCACTTTTTTCTAGTTTCTTGACGTACTTGACGAGGTCTGGGTTCCATACTGGTGCTACAGACTCCAGTTGTGTACAATGTCGTCACTAACTCCTTACTTAGATGTTCAAACGCTATTCTTAGGTTTGCCAGCCGCCCATATTCTACCTACCTACCTGGAGGGTATTCGGGGGATCAACGCCCCCGCGGCCTGGTCCACCACCAGGCCTCCCGGTGGATCAGGGCCTGATCAACTAGGCTATCACTGCTAGCCGCACATAGTCCAACGTACGAACTACAGCCCGCCTGATCCGGCACTGACTTTAGGTATCTGTCCAGCTCCCTCTTGAAGACAACCATGCTGTAGGTTAGTAACAGTGTTGTTCATGCTGTAGGTTAGTAACAGTGTTGTTCATGCTGTAGGTTAGTAACAGCGTTGTTCATGCTGTAGGTTAGTAACAGTGTTGTTCATGCTGTAGGTTAGTAACAGTGTTGTTCATGCTGTAGGTTAGTAACAGTGTTGTTCATGCTGTAGGTTAGTAACAGCGTTGTTCATGCTGTAGGTTAGTAACAATGTTGTTCATGCTGTAGGTTAGTAACAATGTTGTTCATGCTGTAGGTTAGTAACAATGTTGTTCATGCTGTAGGTTAGTAACAGCGTTGTTCATGCTGTAGGTTAGTAACAGCGTTGTTCATGCTGTAGGTTAGTAACAGCGTTGTTCATGCTGTAGGTTAGTAACAGTGTTGTTCATGCTGTAGGTTAGTAACAGCGTTGTTCATGCTGTAGGTTAGTAACAGCGTTGTTCATGCTGTAGGTTAGTAACAGTGTTGTTCATGCTGTAGGTTAGTAACAGTGTTGTTCATGCTGTAGGTTAGTAACAATGTTGTTCATGCTGTAGGTTAGTAACAGCGTTGTTCATGCTGTAGGTTAGTAACAGTGTTGTTCATGCTGTAGGTTAGTAACAGCGTTGTTCATGCTGTAGGTTAGTAACAGTGTTGTTCATGCTGTAGGTTAGTAACAGCGTTGTTCATCCTGAAGATTGAGACACTTATGTAGCATATGGGAATCTTTATTCAAGAAACGTTGTTCATGCTGTTGGTTAGTAACAGTGTTGTTCATGCTGTAAGTCAGTAACAGTGTTGTTCATGCTGTAGGTTAGTAACAGCGTTGTTCATGCTGTAGGTTAGTAACAGTGTTGTTCATCCTGTTGGTTAGTAACAATGTTGTTCATGCTGTAGGTTAGTAACAGCGTTGTTCATGCTGTAGGTTAGTAACAGTGTTGTTCATCCTGTTGGTTAGTAACAGTGTTGTTCATGCTGTAGGTTAGTAACAGTGTTGTTCATGCTGTAGGTTAGTAACAGTGTTGTTCATGCTGTAGGTTAGTAACAGTGTTGTTCATGCTGTAGGTTAGTAACAGTGTTGTTCATGCTGTAGGTTAGTAACAGTGTTGTTCATGCTGTAGGTTAGTAACAGTGTTGTTGTTCATCCTGTAGGTTAGTAACAGTGTTGTTCATGCTGTAGGTTAGTAACAGTGTTGTTGTTCATCCTGTTGGTTAGTAACAGTAGTGTTGTTCATCCTGTAGGTTAGTAACAGTGTTGTTGTTCATCTTGTAGGTTAGTAACAGTGTTGTTGTTCATCCTGTAGGTTAGTAACAGTGTTGTTCATCCTGTAGGTTAATAACAGTGGTGTTGTTCAACCTGTAGACACAGTGGCGTTGTTCATCCTGTAGGTTAGAAACAGTGTTGTTGTTCATCCTGTAGGTTAGTAACAGTGGTGTTGTTCATCCTGTAGGTTAGTAACAGTAGTGTTGTTCATCCTGTAGATTAGTAACAGTAGTGTTGTTCATCCTGTAGGTTAGTAACAGTGGTGTTGTTCATCCTGTAGGTTAGTAACAGTGGTGTTGTTCATCCTGTAGGTTAGTAACAGTAGTGTTGTTCATCCTGTAGATTAGTAACAGTAGTGTTGCTCATGCTGTAGGTTAGTAACAGTGGTGTTGTTCATCCTGTAGGTTAGTAACAGTGTTGTTGTTCATCCTGTAGGTTAGTAACAGTGGTGTTGTTCATCCTGTAGGTTAGTAACAGTGGTGTTGTTCATCCTGTAGGTTAGTAACAGTGTTGTTGTTCATCCTGTAGGTTAGTAACAGTGGTGTTGTTCATCCTGTAGGTTAGTAACAGTGGTGTTGTTCATCCTGTAGGTTAGTAACAGTAGTGTTGTTCATCCTGTAGATTAGTAACAGTAGTGTTGTTCATCCTGTAGGTTAGTAACAGTGGTGTTGTTCATCCTGTAGGTTAGTAACAGTGTTGTTGTTCATCCTGTAGGTTAATAACAGTGTTGCTCATGCTGTAGGTTAGTAACAGTGTTGTTGTTCATCCTGTAGGTTAGTAACAGTAGTGTTGTTCATCCTGTAGGTTAGTAACAGTGGTGTTGTTCATCCTGTAGGTTAGTAACAGTGTTGTTGTTCACCCTGTAGGTTAGTAACAGTGGCGTTGTTCAACCTGTTGGTTAGTAACAGTAGTGTTGTTCATCCTGTAGGTTAGTAACAGTAGTGGTGTTCATTCTGTAGGTTAGTAACAGTGGCGTTGTTCATCCTGTAGGCTAGAAACAGTGTTGTTGTTCATCCTGTTGGTTAGTAACAGTAGTGTTGTTCATCCTGTAGATTAGTAACAGTAGTGTTGTTCATCCTGTAGGTTAGTAACAGTGGTGTTGTTCATCCCGTAGGTTAGTAACAGTGGTGTTGTTCATCCTGTAGGTTAGTAACAGTAGTGTTGTTCATCCTGTAGGTTAGTAACAGTGTTGTTGTTCATCCTGTAGGTTAGTAACAGTGGTGTTGTTCATCCTGTAGGTTAGGAAGAGTAGCGTTGTTCATCCTGTAGGTTAGGAAGAGTAGCGTTGTTCATCCTGTAGGTTAGGAAGAATAGCGTTGTTCATTCTGTAGGTTAGGAAGAGTAGCGTTGTTCATCCTGTAGGTTAGTAAGAGTAGCGTTGTTCATCCTGTAGGTTAGGAAGAGTAGCGTTGTTCATCCTGTAGGTTAGGAAGAGTAGCGTTGTTCATCCTGTAAGTTAGTAAGAGTAGCGTTGTTCATCCCGTAGGTTAGGAAGAGTAGCGTTGTTCATCCTGTAGGTTAGGAAGAGTAGCGTTGTTCATCCTGTAGGTTAGGAAGAGTAGCGTTGTTCATCCTGTAAGTTAGTAAGAGTAGCGTTGTTCATCCCGTAGGTTAGGAAGAGTAGCGTTGTTCATCCTGTAGGTTAGGAAGAGTAGCGTTGTTCATCCTGTAGGTTAGTAAGAGTAGCGCTGTTCATCCTGTAGGTTAGGAAGAGTAGCGTTGTTCATCCTGTAGGTTAGGAAGAGTAGCGTTGTTCATCCTGTAGGTTAGGAAGAGTAGCGTTGTTCATCCTGTAGGTTAGTAAGAGTAGCGTTGTTAATCCAGTGGGTTAATAACAGTGGCGTTGTTCATCTGGTAGGTTAGTAACAGTGACGTTGTTCATCATGTAGGTTAGTAACATTGGCGTTGTTCAACCTGTAGACACTGGCGTTGTTCATCCTGTAGGTTAGTAACAGTGGCGTTGTTAATCCTGTAGGTTAGTAACAGTGGCGTTGTTCATCCTGTAGGTTAGCAACAGTGGTGTTATTCATTTTGTAGGTTAGTAACAGTGGCGTTGTTTATCCTGTAGGTTAATAACAGTGGCGTGGTTCATACTGTTGGTTAATAACTGGCGTTGTTCAACCTGTAGGTCAATAACAGTGGCGCTGTTCATCCTGTAGTTTGGTAGCAGTGCGTTGTTCATCCTGTAGGGTGGCGCAATTACTAAATTTTAATACCATGAAAATAACAATGGAAATGTGACAGCAACTTTCAACATGGATTTCTCTTTAATGAAGTTAAAGGGTAAATAGTAGTTGTATCGTGTAAGTTCAGGAGTCGTTGTATCATGCGATCTCTGTTGTTCTCCTGGGAGGGAAGAATGACTGACGACATCCAGGGATCCTTCCCACGTGTGGGTATTTATCCTCAGAGGTGCTGTCGGCTTTTCTTTTATCCTGGGATTATGTCAGTATGTCTCAGGATTTACTCTTCTTCCAAAGGATCGATCATTTTGTGTGTGCTCTGCTCTGAGTGTCTTGGATACTACTGTTCTGATTGTCTTGGATGCTGTTGTTCTGATTGTCTTGGATGTTACTGTTCTGGTTGTCTTGGATGTTACTGTTCTGATTGTCTTGGATGCTGTTGCTCTGATTGTCTTGGATGTTACTGTTCTGATTGTCTTGGATGTTACTGTTCTGATTGTCTTGGATGTTACTGTTCTGATTGTCTTGGATGTTACTGTTCTGATTGTCTTGGATGTTACTGTTCTGATTGTCTTGGATGCTGTTGCTCTGATTGTCTTGGATGTTACTGTTCTGATTGTCTTGGATGTTACTGTTCTGATTGTCTTGGATGTTACTGTTTTGGTTGTCTTGGATGTTACTGTTCTGGTTGTCTTGGATGTTACTGTTCTGATTGTCTTGGATGTTACTGTTCTGATTGTCTTGGATGTTACTGTTCTGATTGTCTTGGATGCTGTTGCTCTGATTGTCTTGGATGTTACTGTTCTGATTGTCTTGGATGTTACTGTTCTGATTGTCTTGAATGTTACTGTTCTGGTTGTCTTGGATGTTACTGTTCTGGTTGTCTTGGATGTTACTGTTCTGATTGTCTTGGATGCTGTTGCTCTGATTGTCTTGGATGTTACTGTTCTGGTTGTCTTGGATGTTACTGTTCTGATTGTCTTGGATGTTACTGTTCTGATTGTCTTGGATGTTACTGTTCTGGTTGTCTTGGATGTTACTGTTCTGGTTATCTTGGATGTTACTGTTCTGGTTGTCTTGGATGTTACTGTTCTGATTGTCTTGGATGTTACTGTTCTGATTGTCTTGGATGTTACTGTTCTGGTTGTCTTGGATGTTACTGTTCTGATTGTCTTGGATGTTACTGTTCTGATTGTCTTGGATGTTACTGTTCTGATTGTCTTGGATGTTACTGTTCTGGTTGTCTTGGATGTTACTGTTCTGGTTGTCTTGGATGTTACTGTTCTGGTTGTCTTGGATGTTACTGTTCTGGTTGTCTTGGATGTTACTGTTCTGATTGTCTTGGATGCTGTTGCTCTGATTGTCTTGGATGTTACTGTTCTGATTGTCTTGGATGTTACTGTTCTGGTTGTCTTGGATGTTACTGTTCTGGTTGTCTTAGTAAGTAAGTAAGTAAGTAAATTTATTCAGGTATACACAAATACAGTTACATAGAATTATCATACATAGCAGCATATGTGTAGAGAACCTGGGATAACCCAAAAAAGTCAGACAGAGTGACTTATTTCCATTGGGGTCCTTTTACCTTATTATTATAATATAAAGGTTATAATATTTTCTTATTATTCTACAATGAAGATAACATCTTATTATCATACTAAAAAGACTATCTACTACACGAGGGTCATTAAGACTATCTACAATACGAGGGTCATTACTAGGAATAAGGTAAAATTTACACGTATGTTAGCTAAAAAATAGAAAATCATTCCCATCCCTTTCTGTAGCTTCATTCATCAAACACTTTTTGGCACTCTTCTTGAACTGGTTCATGCTATGACTGGCTTTGACATGTGCGGGTAGTCTGTTCCATTCCTTTATTGCTGTACAATAAAAGGTGTTTGACGCCTGGCCACTGACTGTGGGTACTACAAAGTTGTGCTCTCTCCCCCTAGTACTATGATTGCTTTGGTTCCCAACCTTGACAAAATTGACAGCAAGATATTCTGGACACTGTTCGTGAGCAATTTTATAAACATGATTTAGCTTCAGTTGTTTTACTCTGTCTTCAACATTCAGCATATCCAACTGCTGTAATTCATCCTGGCCTACATGTTCTCTTGGTCCCAGCCCCAGGATGAATCTTACGATTTTGTTCTGGGTGATTTGCAGTCTATCTTTCAGTTTTTTTGTCAAGGCAGAGTACCATGAAGAGCAAGCGTAATCCATATGGCATTGTATAAGGGCTAGACATAGGGTCCTGCGAGCCTCAGTAGGTAGACACTGTGCTTGTCTATACAGGAACTTCAGTCTGGCATTCGCTTTCTTTACTACACTGTTCCCTATCAATTCTCCTGACATGCATGGGTCAAAGGGGATTCCCAGATATTTTACTGATGAAACCAAAGTGATGGACTCCCCATTACACTGAACATTAAAATTATTTACCCTTCTCAGTTTATGTTTCGTTCCAAAGAGAATGACTTCAGTTTTCCCTAGGTGTAATGATAGTTTGTTGTCTACTAACCATTTGCTGCAGGACTCCAGTTCCAGTGTTAAAACATTAGCAATATCTTGTGGGTCTTTACCTGTCACTAACAGAGCACTGTCATCTGCATACAGTAGGAGTTTGCACTTGACACTGATAGGCATATCATTGACATAACATAAGAATAATAAGGGACCCAGAATACTACCTTGGGGAACTCCACATGTTATCGGCAGGGGTTCTGATTCCGTTTTGTTGATTTTGACTATTTGTCTCCTGTTGCTAAGGTAGGACTTAAACCAGTCTACAGAACCTATACCGATAGCTTGAAGTTTCTTACATAATATATTGTGGTTGACAGTATCGAAGGCCTTTTGCAGGTCTAAGGTTACCATACCTATGAGGTTTCCTTTTGACATTTCAGTTCTCAGGTAATCCATCAGATTAATAAGGGAGGTATCGGTTGAGTAGGATCTTCTAAAGCCCGATTGATAGCTATGGAGAATGCTGTTGTCATTAAGGTACTTAACTACTTGAGAATACACCGCCCTCTCCAGAATTTTAGATATTATACTGAGTATACTAACAGGTCTATAGTTGCTTACATCAGACCTATTATTTTTCTTGAAGATAGGAGTAACTCTGGCCTCCTTGAACCCCTCCGGTACGGTATTAGTAGTGGTTGATAGATTTATTATGTGAGCAATAGGGATTGACAGTTCAGAAGCACCATCTTTTAGGAACTTAGACGGGATGTTATCAGGGCCTGTGCTCTTAGTTGGGTTTAACCTGCTTAGTTCTTTTTGAATGAAGTCATGAGATACACTTACTAGTTGACAACTGTTTGGGGTTACCCCTTTATTGGTATAGTATGTTTGAAACTTATCAGAGTCTGTGTTAAAGGTATTTGATGCAGCTGGTAGTTTACTTACTAGTGTTGATGCAACAGATGTGTAGTAGGAATTAAAGCCATTTGCCACCTTAGATGTTTCGTGGCATACCTCATTATCAATAGTGAGTACTATGTTAGACCTATCTACTGGCTTATGGCTATACCCCAACTGTTTTAGTTGTTGCCAGAGCTTTCTGGGGTTATGCTTATACTCTTCAATTTTTGAGCAATAGTGCTTTGCCTTTGCTCCTTTTATAAGCCTCTGTACTCTGTTCCTCACCCTTTGGAATTCATTTAGTGCTGCAATATCCTGTCTGTTTGCTTTAAATCTTTTTAGCAGCTGGTCTCTGAATTTCATATTATCTAATATCTCAGTAGTCATCCAGGGTTCAGTTCTTCGTTTAATCCTAACTTCTTTAACTGGTGCAATATTATTAAGAATGGTAGTGAACATTGTTTTGAATTTTTCCCAGGCATCGTTTACGTCCGTGCAACTTGTCGTCTCTGTCCAGTCACAATTGTGTAGCCTATTTACCAGTGTTTCTTTACTGTAGTTTCTAGTTGACCTCATTTTTATTGTCCTGTGTAGGCCTATCCTATCCCTAGTGATTTTCCTGGTGCAGTAAATGATGAAATGATCACTAAGACCTGTGGTAATGACGCCTGACTGACTAATGTTCTCAGCGCGGTTACAAAGTATGTGGTCAATTAGGGTGGCTGAGAACTGTGTGATCCGGGTTGGTGTATTAATTAGTTGGGTGTAGCTATTTAATCCTAGAATTTGCTTATACCTTTTGCATAGCCCGTTATTTTGCTGCTGAAAACAGATATTGAAGTCGCCCAGTATTATTGTCTCGCAATTGTTTTCAAATCCGGACAAGACTCTGGAAAACTCTTCTAAGAACTGGTCCTGGGTAGGAGGGCGGTAACTAGTTCCTACTAAGATGGGTTTGGTCTTGGGAAGCAGCACTTCAAACCATATAATCTCCAGTCTTGGATGTTACTGTTCTGGTTGTCTTGGATGTTACTGTTCTGGTTGTCTTGGATGTTACTGTTCTGATTGTCTTGGATGCTGTTGCTCTGATTGTCTTGGATGTTACTGTTCTGGTTGTCTTGAATGTTACTGTTCTGATTGTCTTGGATGTTACTGTTCTGGTTGTCTTGGATGTTACTGTTCTGATTGTCTTGGATGTTACTGTTTTGATTGTCTTGGATGTTACTGTTCTGGTTGTCTTGGATGTTACTGTTCTGATTGTCTTGGATGTTACTGTTCTGGTTGTCTTGGATGTTACTGTTCTGGTTGTCTTGGATGTTACTGTTCTGATTGTCTTGAATGTTACTGTTTTGATTGTCTTGGATGTTGCTGTTCTGATTGGGATGTTACTGTTCTGATTTTCTTGGATGCTGCTGCTGTCATTGTCTTAGATGATACTGCCACTGTCTTGGATGATACTGTCATTTTCTTTGATGATACTGCCATAGTCTTGGATGATGCTGTCATTGTCTTGGATGATATTGTCATTGTCTTGGATGCTGCTGACATTGTCTTGGATGCTGCTGACATTGTCTTGGATGCTGCTGACATTGTCTTGGATGATGCTGTCATTTTCTTTGATGATACTGCCATAGTCTTGGATGATGCTGTCATTGTCTTGGATGATATTGTCATTGTCTTGGATGCTGCTGACATTGTCTTGGATGCTGCTGACATTGTCTTGGATGATGCTGTCATTGTCTTGGATGATGCTGTCATTGTCTTGGATGCTGCTGACATTGTCTTGGATGATGCTGACATTGTCTTGGATGATGCTATCATTGTCTTGGATGCTGCTGTCATTGTCTTGGATGCTGCTGTCATTGTCTTGGATGATGCTGACATTGTCTTGGATGATGCTGACATTGTCTTGGATGATGCTGTCATTGTCTTGGATGCTGCTGACATTGTCTTGGATGATGCTGACATTGTCTTGGATGCTGCTGTCATTGTCTTGGATGATATTGTCATTGTCTTGAATGCTGCTGTCATTGTCTTGGATGCTGCTGTCATTGTCTTGGATGCTGCTGACATTGTCTTGGATGATGCTGTCATTGTCTTGGATGCTGCTGACATTGTCTTGGATGATACTGTCATTGTCTTGGATGCTGCTGTCATTGTCTTGGATGCTGCTGACATTGTCTTGGATGATGCTGTCATTGTCTTGGATGCTGCTGACATTGTCTTGGATGCTGCTGTCATTGTCTTGGATGCTGCTGTCATTGTCTTGGATGCTGCTGACATTGTCTTGGATGATGCTGTCATTGTCTTGGATGCTGCTGACATTGTCTTGGATGCTGCTGTCATTGTCTTGGATGCTGCTGACATTGTCTTGGATGCTGCTGACATTGTCTTGGATGCTGCTGACATTGTCTTGGATGCTGCTGACATTGTCTTGGATGCTGCTGACATTGTCTTGGATGCTGCTGTCATTGTCTTGGATGCTGCTGACATTGTCTTTGATGCTGCTGTCATTGTCTTGGATGCTGCTGACATTGTCTTGGATGCTGCTGTCATTGTCTTGGATGCTGCTGACATTGTCTTGGATGCTGCTGTCATTGTCTTGGATGCTGCTGTCATTGTCTTGGATGCTGCTGTCATTGTCTTTGTTATTGCTGTTCTTGCTGCTGAACAGCAGTTTAGTGCCGATGAAGGTAGCGTAGGTAGCAATGATACGGCCGTGGACTAGTTTGGCTTTAATTGGATAGGAGTGAGTACACAACGGGCAGAGTGAGGGAGTGACCGCAAGCCAGTCCGTGTCTTGTGTCTATCAAGTGGGTCGGCCTAGGAGTGAGGGCGGATGGGCTCAGCCTCCCACTGACCTGGGTGAGCCTACAGAGGGCAGCACCTAAATGCCGCGAAATATGAACTAGTCAGAGCAGACGGCTAGGCTGTGTGTTCTGACAGTACAGGCTGTCTACATTTGCTCGGCCACTCGCGTCGTCCCGACGTGACAATACTGGTGGGCCCGCAGGTATAAAGGAATTACTTACACTAGCTACCCCAGAGAGGAACTGGCTTTCGCTCACTAGTAAATAAAAAATGGACATAAAAATGCAACAGGCAAAAAAAAAAACTCTTCCATCCAGGGGAAGAGAAAACTGGTTTGCTCGCGCTGTTTCATTGAGGAGAGAGTCCGGAGACGTCAGCACTGGAACTAAAATCTTCTATATACAGGTTGTCCACAGGGCTGAACATCAGTTGACCACTCGTCTACGAACGTTGTTGCACCCTCGCATCTGCAAACAATGACTGACAGTAGCATTTCCTAAGGTGTGACATGTGACTCAGAGGGCAGCACTGCCCTGACCGTAATACAGGCTCTTTTTTTTATATAAAAACACTGGGTGCACATACCTACAATAACACTATATCCATGGAATTCATTACACTCTGGGTACCCTTCTAAAAGTATTTACATAATTACATGATGTCCACCCTGACTCCATTATCGACTAGCTATACAATGTGTGTGCATTTACACCCATTTCTGCAAGCAAACAATTAGCATAACTAGCGTAGGAGTCAGACAAGTCAGTAGGTACGTCAATGTCACAGAAATGTACTGTTGTCCTGGGTCGCAGGCCATAAGTATGGAGCCTTACTGGGCCGTCTTCCGTAACAGTAGTAGTGGGAGAAGGGATAGACGGGTTGTCCCTAGCATTGGTCTGATTGTGGCGTTGCAACGCACGCGACTCCAGCTCTGCTTCGGCCTGCACATAGTCCACATACTTCATGTGATCAAGGTGGGCTTCCTTGATAGTTCCCATAGCAATCTCCCTCACCTCGAACTTATTGCCACGGAGCTGTCGTAGGACACGGTAAGGACCCACAAATTTTGGGACAAGTTTGTGCATACCTGGGGTCTGCACTGGGTTGAGCAACATAACTTTGCAACCTGGTTCCACTTTGCTTTCCTTGGCGCGGGCATTGCGCTCAGACGTGAACCTATCAGTAGCTTTCATAAGGTTCTCTCGTACCCGCTGGAAGACAAGCTGCGTTGTTCGCATCTTTTCTACACTGGGGTTATCAGTATCATAAGTAGGTCTAGGTGGAGCAAACAGAATTTCATATGGTAAGCGCTTGTCATAGCCATACAAAGCAAAATGAGGTGTCTCACCGATCGAGCTGTTGAGGGAGGAATTTAATGTACACTGAACATCTGGGATAGCCTCATCCCATGTAGTACAACTTGGGTTAACGGTTACCCTGAGCACCTCCAGGACTTTGCGATTTGTACGTTCAGCAAGACCATTACTCGCAGGGTGGCGTGGAGCTACTGGCGCTTGGTGAATGTTGAATCTGGAGCAAAGATCCTGGCGTCGTCATCCACGTGGTGTCGTGATCTACGTGGCATGCTGATCCACGTAGCTTTGAGTGGCCTTGGGCACTCGGATACACAGCTCTGGCAATGAATCACACGAAAAACAGCAGAAAACACAGCAGAGGGAGTGAGCAGTGGTGAGTGGTGTATGGTAGGCTGGTGAGGTGTGAGAGTACAGCAGGGCGAGGCAAGGAGCGGCCTCTTCCTCCTCCCACAAACACGTGGAGAACTCACGTTTCTCAAGTCACGTGCCAAGCGTCACTTGTATGTTGCTGTTGTTGTTCAGCTCAGCACAGCTGTTTCAGCAAGCCAGAGGTGAGTTTTGTGGCGATTTCTGCGTCCAGTGTGAGTTCTCCACGTGTTTGTGGGAGGAGGAAGAGGCCGCTCCTTGCCTCGCCCTGCTGTACTCTCACACCTCACCAGCCTACCATACACCACTCACCACTGCTCACTCCCTCTGCTGTGTTTTCTGCTGTTTTACGTGTGATTCATTGCCAGAGCTGTGTATCCGAGTGCCCGAGGCCACTCGAAGCTACGTGGATCAGCATGCCACGTAGATCACGACACCACGTGGATCACGACGCCACGTGGGTGTGGGCGATGTCACGTGGATCTACAAACCACGTGAGTTACCGAGCCAGATGTCCCAGGCCACATGCTGTGGTCTGCTGCCCGCATTACATCGACGTCACCCACGATGTTGCCCGACTTCATGACGTCACGATGTCTGCCTGACGTCACCTCGAGATGTCTGCTGACGTCACAGTGCTGCTGACGTCACCTCGCGACATCACGCCTGACATCACATGATGTCACCATCGAGTGTTCTGTAATTATTTCAGTATTGTCGAGAAGATTGAGAGAAAATATATGTCATCTGTTAATTAATTCCTCTCAGTGTTCTCACATGTTAGTGTACCGTGGGTGTGTAGTTTCCCTGTGTCCAGTGAGGTCTGAGCCAGACCTGAGTAGCACCACTGTGCTAAGTCACCCGTGTGACCAGTGCGCTTGACAGCTATCAGACAGCCCCGAGTGACCGAGCAGGCCTCTTGTACAGAAAGCTTTTATGCTCGTCGCTCGTGTTGTTCTGCAGAATCGTACCTGCTACGATTCCCATCGAGATTTGTTTCACTTCACCTCCAGACCTTCAGAATGCAGTTATATGTAGAGAAACAAGTCTGGGGACGCTTAGACTAACCTCTGCTATAACTCCAACTGCCCAGAGAATGATACTCGCCAAGCCGCAGTTAGCCACTGTCGGCAGGCGCTGTGTCAGCCTCGTGTCACACGCTTCAGTGAGCAGCCTGCACAAAGAAGATGTCACTTTGACTGCTAGCTCTCTCACTGCAGCCTGGTGTATGATGTTACGACTCCCAGATGTTTCGCCCAGTCATCTCTGCCACGACTCGCTCCACAACTCGCTCCACGCTCGCCGGCAGTGACAGCCCAGCGACAGTACCAGTCGAGAAGTGTCCTCCTGAGTCGCTTGCCAGAAGTCCTGCCCAGTTGCCGAGTTTTGTCGACGCCTAACTCGAGGGCACCAGCATGTCGTGCCCCAGGTTGAGTGAAAACCTGCAGCGACTCCTACGATGACTGCTTCACAGTTCCAGAGGAGACCGTACCCTGTTACGTCACAGCTCAGCTGCAGCGATGTCTCCTGTGTTGCAGTATCTGTCCAGACGCAGGAAGGCGTGCAATGATGCCCTTCGACGCTCATTGCCTATGACCTACATTGCCTATGACCTATGACCTACACACCACCTACCACTGTAACCTACACACCACATACCACTGTAACCTACACACCACCTACCACTGTAACCTACACACCACCTACCACTGTAACCTACACACCAGCTACCACTGTAACCTACACACCACCTACCACTGTAACCTACACACCACCTGCCACTGTAACCTACACACCACTTGCCACTGTAACTCCCACACCACCTGTCACTGTAACCTACACACCATGTGTCACTGTAACCTACACACCACCTACCACTGTAACCTACACACCACCTACCACTGTAACCTACACACCAGCTACCACTGTAACCTACACACCACCTACCACTGTAACCTACACACCACCTGCCACTGTAACCTACACACCACCTACCACTGTAACCTACACACCACCTACCACTGTAACCTACACACCACCTACCACTGTAACCTACACACCAGCTACCACTGTAACCTACACACCACCTACCACTGTAACCTACACACCACCTGCCACTGTAACCTATACACCACCTACCACTGTAACCTACACACCACCTGCCACTGTAACCTACACACCACCTACCACTGTAACCTACACACCACCTACCACTGTAACCTACACACCACCTGCCACTGTAACCTACACACCACCTACCACTGTAACCTACACACCACCTGCCACTGTAACCTACACACCACCTACCACTGTAACCTACACACCACCTGCCACTGTAACCTACACACCACCTACCACTGTAACCTACACACCACCTGCCACTGTAACCTACACACCACCTACCACTGTAACCTACACACCACCTGCCACTGTAACCTACACACCACCTACCACTGTAACCTACACACCACCTGCCACTGTAACCTACACACCACCTACCACTGTAACCTACACACCACCTACCACTGTAACCTACACACCACCTACCACTGTAACCTACACACCACCTACCACTGTAACCTACACACCACCTACCACTGTAACCTACAGCAGTTTCAACCAACATAAAACTTTAACAGAAGCCAACAAACCATAAATAAAAAAAACTCACTAACAGAGG
Organism: Cherax quadricarinatus; assembly: GCF_038502225.1. Taxonomy (NCBI): domain Eukaryota; kingdom Metazoa; phylum Arthropoda; class Malacostraca; order Decapoda; family Parastacidae; genus Cherax; species Cherax quadricarinatus. The sequence goes on from NC_091346.1 coordinate 7,270,663, forward strand.
AAAACGTTTATAGAACAACGTTTCGCCCTCAGTTAAGCTTTGTTAAAGCTGTGATAGGGCACACCGAAAGCATAATGTTGTTTAATACCAGACTTACTCTCTTTGGATATTTTAACTCGACGATCTATTAGCAAATAAACAAAGTGCCTGGCGGGAGACTCGAACCGTGGTTCTTGTACATTCCAAGTCCATACAGAACACTCATTCATATTTTCACAGACTAAGATATTGGAAACAGTCTCCATGTCTCTGGTGATGGACCCGGCCGCGGGGGCGTTGACCCCCGAAACACCTTCCAGGTATGACCAGTCAGCCACGGAGGTAACATAAGAATGATCTTATACCCAGCACAGGTGTGACTTGGTTGTATCAACGGCACCAACTCTGACCTTACTGCCTCACCCCACAGCTCACTTCTAGTACACTGAGTGTGACCTTACTGCTTTACCCCACAGCTCACTTCTAGTATCTGAGTGTGACCTTACTGCCTCACCCCACAGCTCACCTCTAGTACACTGAGTGTGACCTTACTGCCTCACCCCACAGCTCACTTCTAGTACACTGAGTGTGACCTTACTGCTTTACCCCACAGCTCACTTCTAGTATCTGAGTGTGACCTTGCTGCCTCACCCCACAGCTCACCTCTAGTACACTGAGTGTGACCTTACTGCCTCACCCCACAGCTCACTTCTAGTACACTGGGTGTGACCTTACTGCCTCACCCCACAGCTCACCTCTAATACACTGAGTGTGACCTTACTGCTTCACACCACAGCTCACTTCTAGTACACTGGGTGTGACCTCACTGCCTCACCCCACAGCTCACCTCTAATACACTGAGTGTGACCTTACTGCTTCACACCACAGCTCACTTCTAGTACACTGGGTGTGACCTCACTGCCTCACCCCACAGCTCACCTCTAATACACTGAGTGTGACCTTACTGCTTCACACCACAGCTCACTTCTAGTACACTGGGTGTGACCTTACTGCCTCACCCCACAGCTCACCTCTAATACACTGAGTGTGACCTTACTGCTTCACACCACAGCTCACTTCTAGTACACTGGGTGTGACCTCACTGCCTCACCCCACAGCTCACTTCTAGTACTACTGCCTTGCCCATCTTTTTCGTTATCTCCTCTGTTTTGAAAAAAAAAATTGTGAAACGCCTTTCCCATAGAACAAATTCGGTTTTTACATCATCGCTGATCCTGAGCTATCATTAATATGGGTGCCATTAATCTTGATAGACAGGGGGACTTTCCTGCCTGTCTCATACCTTGTCACTCTCTCTTAATGACTCTGGGGATTTTTTGTTGCTGATTTTGCCACCTTTCAGTCTATACACAGAGGGAGACAGTAAGAGAGAGGTAAGAAAGGTTGTGGGTAGACAGTAGGAGAGGTAAGAAAGGTTAAGTATACTGACCACTTGAGGTGGGTTTTACTGGACCTTTGTATCTTGAAGAATGTCTGAAGATAAAGGTCGTAAAACTCGACCCTTATATCTAAAACTACTACCAATAGTTTAAAAAATTAACAAATATAAATTAAAATTTAAATTGAGAATAACTTATTTGTTCTAGTTTTGAATAACGTTTGCAAATGCTACACATCAGCTGGAACACTATTAGGATGACAGTTTAAAATACCGAGTATTTCTAAGAACTGTAAACAAAGGTATACCAGGTGACAGTTTTTTTCAGTACATTGTTGGGCAGCTGTTGTAAGTACACGGTCTATCCACAGAAGCCTTAGTCCTCTGTGGATAGACCGTGTACTTAAGTAGATTACACTGTGAGCCTAAGTGGATTACACTGTCTTGGGAGATATTCTGTCTCTGTTCGGATGTTGTTAACTTTTACTTATGTGTTTGGTTTATTTCGCTCAAAGTCTGCATTGTCTGGTGTGAGCTCTGTCTCAGGAAGAAGTTTGCCTCTGCATATTAATTAAGTAGTGAGTGATGAATTAGACATATGTGCAACATCTGGGTATCTTACTTGCAGACGTTTTGACATCCAGTGGCTTTATCAATACATTACATGGACATAATATGAAGACAGTAGAAAGATATAGCAATCAGTAGAAGTTGAGGTGATGAGTCCCTCAGCCCAGAAGCAAGTAATGAGCACCGTAGACCATGTATTGTATTGATAAAGCCACTGGATGGCGAAACGTCTACAAGTAAAGATACCCAGATGTTGTATGTGTCTAATTCTTCGTCTTGTCGGTATTGAATACCAATGATATACGTAAGTAGTGAATGGGAGAGACTGCATGTATCTTTATTCACCTAAGACTGATGAATTAAGATTGTAGATTTAAAACCGTGAGATGGTTTTGCTACAGCGGACTTTACTTTAGTAGCAGAGGCAACCATGTATACCATGTATAAACCATACCCCCGGCCGGGATTGAACCCGCGGTCATAGAGTCACAAAACTCCAGCCCGTCGCGTTAGCAATCGTGTCATTACGATTTCTTGAGTCATATACCATGTATACCTTCGCGGTGATCCGATGTAAGATAATTCCCGTGGCTTGGTTGATAGCGCACTCAGCTCACACACTTGAGTGTCTGTGCTTCGATCCCCGATACGGGTGGAAACGTTCAGCATGTTTAATTACGCCTACTTTCGAACATTAAAATGGTATAAAATAAGGCTCCATCCTGTCCTTTCAACTTCATATTGTTTCAGACTTGGGAACAATGCTCTTCTCCAGACTGAGGGACTGACCACCTCAAAACTTTAAGGGTGATGGACTGATTACATCGTCTTCAAGTCTCTTCTGCTCCTATCAACTTTTCTGTACTCGACTGAAGAAGCCTACTGTGTAGGCGAAACGTTTCGAAATAAAGATACCTAACTGTTGCATATGTGTCTTACCTAACAACACGCCTACTTTCACTGTTCACTTAGCATTAAGTAGGAACCTGGGTAATTAATAATAAAAAAAGGCACAATACCGTGACTGGAACGATACACAAATAACCCACACATAAAAGAGAGAAGCTTACGACGACGTTTCGGTCCGACTTGGACCATTGACAAAGTCACACTGGGTATTAGCTGACTGGTGTGGGTCGCATCCTGGGGGTGTTAGTATATCTTAGGGCTGACCCTTGAACTGGTCTGAGGTAGCATAACTCTCATCCTGTAAAATTAATATGTGTAAAAAAAATCTTAATCTTTATATGAGCTGAGGCAGTTGTGGCGCCAAGGGGGAAGGGGGAGCTTGGGAAAGGGGGAGCTTGGGAAAGGGGGCTACGCCCCGAAAGCCACCCCAGATAAAAAAAATAGTCATAATAACACTGCTACAAAACAAGTGTTCTGCCCTTCCTTCCAGCTAGCTGGACACCCTCAGTCACCACTCTTTCCAGCTAGCTGGACACCCTCAGCCACCACTCCTTCCAGCTAGCTGGACACCCTCAGTCACCACTCCTTCCAGCTAGCTGGACACCCTCAGCCACCACTCCTTCCAGCTAGCTGGACACCCTCAGCCACCACTCCTTCCAGCTAGCTGGACACCCTCAGCCACCACTCCTTCCAGCTAGCTGGACACCCTCAGCCACCACTCCTTCCAGCTAGCTGGACACCCTCAGCCACCACTCCTTCCAGCTAGCTGGACACCCTCAGCCACCACTCCTTCCAGCTAGCTGGACACCCTCAGCCACCACTCCTTCCAGCTAGCTGGACACCCTCAGCCACCACTCCTTCCAGCTAGCTGGACACCCTCAGCCACCACTCCTTCCAGCTAGCTGGACACCCTCAGCCACCACTCCTTCCAGCTAGCTGGACACCCTCAGCCACCACTCCTTCCAGCTAGCTGGACACCCTCAGCCACCACTCCTTCCAGCTAGCTGGACACCCTCAGCCACCACTCCTTCCAGCTAGCTGGACACCCTCAGCCACCACTCCTTCCAGCTAGCTGGACACCCTCAGCCACCACTCCTTCCAGCTAGCTGGACACCCTCAGCCACCACTCCTTCCAGCTAGCTGGACACCCTCAGCCACCACTCCTTCCAGCTAGCTGGACACCCTCAGTCACCACTCCTTCCAGCTAGCTGGACACCCTCAGCCACCACTCCTTCCAGCTAGCTGGACACCCTCAGCCACCACTCCTTCCAGCTAGCTGGACACCCTCAGCCACCACTCCTTCCAGCTAGCTGGACACCCTCAGCCACCACTCCTTCCAGCTAGCTGGACACCCTCAGCCACCACTCCTTCCAGCTAGCTGGACACCCTCAGCCACCACTCCTTCCAGCTAGCTGGACACCCTCAGCCACCACTCCTTCCAGCTAGCTGGACACCCTCAGCCATCACTCCTTCCAGCTAGCTGGACACCCTCAGCCACCACTCCTTCCAGCTAGCTGGACACCCTCAGCCATCACTCCTTCCAGCTAGCTGGACACCCTCAGTCACCACTCCTCAGTAGAGAAATTCTGACGCTTCCCCTCACCTGAGGTATAACAGAACCTCTTAACCTGTATATAAGAACATAAGAAAGAAGGAACACTGCAGCAGGCCTACTGGCCTATGCGAGGCAGGTCCAAGTCTCCCATCGGCTTAAGCCAATGACCCAACCTACTCAGGTCAGGTCACATTCACTTAAGAAGGAGCACGGCATAAGACCAATTAGCACAAGCTAGTCAGGTCCAACTCACACCAACTCATGTGTTTATCTAACTTATTTTTAAAACTACACGACGGTACTCGGAGGTTCCACTCATCCACAACTCTATTACCAACTGTGTATCCTTCCTCAATTTGAATTTTTCCAACTTAAAACAATTGCTGCTAATTCTGTCTTGGCTAGATATTTTTAGCACGCTATTTACATCCCCTTTATTTATTCCTGGTTTTCCATTTATACACCTCGATCATATCCCCACTAATTCTACGCCTTTCGAGAGAGTGCAGATTCAGGGCCCTCAGTCTATCCTCATAGGGAAGATTTCTGATACATGGGATCAACTTTGTCATCCTCCTCTGTACGTTTATCAGAGCATTTATATCCATTCTGTAATACTGTGACCAGAACTGTGCAGCATAATTTAAATGAAGACTAACTCAGCTCACACACTGAGGTCCGGGGTTCGAATCTCCTCCGTACCGGAAGAGATTCGAACTCCGGTTGGTAAACATTAGGAACGTGTTTCCATAAGACACCTGCTGTCCCTGTCCTTATACACCTATCAGTTTAAAATGGGTACCTGGGTGTTAGTCGACTAGTGTGGGTCGCATCCTGGGACAAAACTGACCTAATATGCAAAAATGCTCTGCATAACAAGGGGCTTTCTATATAGTAGTATGTCATTGATGTCAGCTAGGACTGTATACCTTGTTCATGTACTTGTAGTAAATATATTATTATTATTATTATTATTATTATTATTATTATTATTATTATTATTATTATTTATATTTCTTGATATGAAGCCAAGGATTCTGTTAGCTTTATTGCGAACACTTATGCACTGTTGTCTTAGTTTTAGATTACTGCTAACCAGAACTCCTAAATCCTTTTCGCAATCAATAATATTAAGATATACATTATTTAGTCTACATGTAGCATGGTTGAAAATAAATGGTATCAAATACCGACACAGTGGAAATATAAACACATATGCAGTATAATGTGATTCTTTATTGACAACGTTTCACCCACACAGTGGGCTTTTTCAAGTCACACACAGATCTACCTGGGGTGGAAGGTATGGGAGTATTTATAGTCATGTTCAGAATGTTGAGGTCAGGTGGAGAATGCTGCATCTGATGATCTACGTTGTCAATAAAGGATCACATTATACTGCATATGTGTTTATATTTCCAATGTAGCATGGTTATTTTCCTGTCCAATGTTTATAAGCTGAGGGAAAGTAGCAGTTCTTAGTGTGTATTAACCAACTGTGGTAAGATAACACTTCTTAACTGCATATTAACTGTGGTAAGATAACACTTCTTAACTGTATATGAACTGTGGTAAGATAACACTTCTTAACTGCATATTAACTGTGGTAAGATAACACTTCTTAACTGTATATGAACTGTGGTAAGATAACACTTCTTAACTGCATATTAACTGTGGTAAGATAACACTTCTTAACTGTATATGAACTGTGGTAAGATAACACTTCTTAACTGCATATTAACTGTGGTAAGATAACACTTCTTAACTGCATATTAACTGTGGTAAGATAACACTTCTTAACTGCATATTAACTGTGGTAAGATAACACTTCTTAACTGCATATTAACTGTGGTAAGATAACACTTCTTAACTGCATATTAACTGTGGTAAGATAACACTTCTTAACTGCATATTAACTGTGGTAAGATAACACTTCTTAACTGCATATAAACTGTGGTAAGATAACACTTCTTAACTGAATATTAACTGTGGTAAGATAACACTTCTTAACTGAATATTAACTGTGGTAAGATAACACTTCTTAACTGCATATTAACTGTGGTAAGATAACACTTCTTAACTGAATATTAACTGTGGTAAGATAACACTTCTTAACTGTATATGAACTGTGGTAAGATAACTAATAGCCTGTAAATGAGTTAAGATAGGACAGCTGCTGTAAATGAGTTAAGATAGGACAGCTGCTGTAAATGAGATAAGGTAGGACAGCTGCTGTAAATGAGTTAAGGTAGGACAGCTGGTGTAAATGAGTTAAGGTAGGACAGCTGCTGTAAATGAGTTAAGGTAGGGCAGCTGGTGTAAATGAGTTAAGGTAGGACAGCTGATGTAAATGAGTTAAGGTAGGACAGCTGGTGTAAATGAGTTAAGGTAGGACAGCTGCTGTAAATGAGTTAAGGTAGGACAGCTGCTGTAAAAGAGTTAAGGTAGGGCAGCTGCTGTAAATGAGTTAAGGTGGGACAGCTGCTGTAAATGAGTTAAGGTAGGACAGCTGGTGTAAATGAGTTAAGATAGGACAGCTGGTGTAAATGAGTTATGATAGGACAGCTGGTGTAAATGAGTTAAGGTGGGACAGCTGGTGTAAATGAGTTAAGGTAGGACAGCTGCTGTAAATGAGTTAAGGTAGGACAGCTGGTGTAAATGAGTTAAGATAGGACAGCTGGTGTAAATGAGTTAAGGTAGGACAGCTGGTGTAAATGAGTTAAGGTAGGGCAGCTGGTGTAAATGAGTTAAGGTAGGACAGCTGCTGTAAATGAGTTAAGGTAGGACAGCTGGTGTACATGAGTTAAGGTGGGACAGCTGGTGTAAATGAGTTAAGGTAGGACAGCTGGTGTAAATGAGTTAAGATAGGACAGCTGCTGTAAATGAGTTAAGGTAGGACAGCTGGTGTAAATGAGTTAAGGTAGGACAGCTGCTGTAAATGAGTTAAGGTAGGACAGCTGCTGTAAATGAGTTAAGGTAGGACAGCTGCTGTAAATGAGTTAAGGTAGGACAGCTGGTGTAAATGAGTTAAGGTAGGACAGCTGGTGTAAATGAGTTAAGGTAGGACAGCTGCTGTAAATGAGTTAAGGTAGGACAGCTGCTGTAAATGAGTTAAGGTAGGACAGCTGCTGTAAATGAGTTAAGGTAGGACAGCTGCTGTAAATGAGTTAAGGTAGGACAGCTGGTGTAAATGAGTTAAGGTAGGACAGCTGCTGTAAATGAGTTAAGGTAGGACAGTTGGTGTAAATGAGTTAAGGTAGGACAGTTGGTGTAAATGAGTTAAGGTAGGACAGCTGCTGTAAAAGAGTTAAGGTAGGACAGCTGGTGTAAATGAGTTAAGGTAGGACAGCTGGTGTAAATGAGTTAAGATAGGACAGCTGGTGTAAATGAGTTAAGATAGGACAGCTGCTGTAAATGAGTTAAGGTAGGACAGCTGGTGTAAATGAGTTAAGGTAGGACAGCTGCTGTAAATGAGTTAAGGTAGGACAGCTGCTGTAAATGAGTTAAGGTAGGACAGCTGCTGTAAATGAGTTAAGGTAGGACAGCTGCTGTAAATGAGTTAAGGTAGGACAGCTGGTGTAAATGAGTTAAGGTAGGACAGCTGCTGTAAATGAGTTAAGGTAGGACAGCTGCTGTAAATGAGTTAAGGTAGGACAGCTTCTGTAAATCAGTTAAGATAGGACAGCTGCTGTAAATGAGTTAAGGTAGGACAGCTGGTGTAAATGAGTTAAGGTAGGACAGCTGCTGTAAATGAGTTAAGGTAGGACAGCTGCTGTAAATGAGTTAAGGTGGGACAGCTGCTGTAAATGAGTTAAGGTAGGACAGCTACTGTAAATGAGTTAAGGTAGGACAGCTGCTGTAAATGAGTTAAGGTAGGACAGCTGCTGTAAATGAGTTAAGGTAGGACAGCTGGTGTAAATGAGTTAAGGTAGGACAGCTGCTGTAAATGAGTTAAGGTAGGACAGCTGGTGTAAATGAGTTAAGGTAGGACAGCTGCTGTAAATGAGTTAAGGTGGGACAGCTGGTGTAAATGAGTTAAGGTAGGACAGCTGCTGTAAATGAGTTAAGGTGGGACAGCTGGTGTAAATGAGTTAAGGTAGGACAGCTGGTGTAAATGAGTTAAGGTAGGACAGCTGCTGTAAATGAGTTAAGGTGGGACAGCTGGTGTAAATGAGTTAAGGTGGGACAGCTGCTGTAAATGAGTTAAGGTGGGACCGCTGGTGTAAATGAGTTAAGGTAGGACAGCTGCTGTAAATGAGTTAAGGTAGGACAGCTGGTGTAAATGAGTTAAGGTAGGACAGCTGCTGTAAATGAGTTAAGGTAGGACAGCTGCTGTAAATGAGTTAAGGTAGGACAGCTGGTGTAAATGAGTTAAGGTAGGACAGCTGCTGTAAATGAGTTAAGGTAGGACAGCTGCTGTAAATGAGTTAAGGTAGGACAGCTGCTGTAAATGAGTTAAGGTGGGACAGCTGCTGTAAATGAGTTAAGGTAGGACAGCTGCTGTAAATGAGTTAAGGTAGGACAGCTGCTGTAAATGAGTTAAGGTGGGACAGCTGCTGTAAATGAGTTAAGGTAGGACAGCTGCTGTAAATGAGTTAAGGTAGGACAGCTGGTGTAAATGAGTTAAGGTAGGACAGCTGCTGTAAATGAGTTAAGGTAGGACAGCTGCTGTAAATGAGTTAAGGTAGGACAGCTGCTGTAAATGAGTTAAGGTAGGACAGCTGCTGTAAATGAGTTAAGGTAGGATAGCTGCTGTAAATGAGTTAAGGTAGGATAGCTGCTGTAAATGAGTTAAGGTAGGATAGCTGCTGTAAATGAGTTAAGGTAGGATAGCTGCTGTAAATGAGTTAAGGTAGGATAGCTGCTGTAAATGAGTTAAGGTAGGATAGCTGCTGTAAATGAGTTAAGGCAGGACAGCTGCTGTAAATGAGTTAAGGCAGGACACGGCTCATAACTTGTATTTCCAGCGGTGCAAAATAAGGGTAAAGTTCACTTCACATTAATTAATATTGCTAATTAATTAAACATTTATTATTTTAAATAGTGAGTAAACTATTTAATTAGTGTACCTTAGAGCCAAAGAGGGTTTGTGAGGGGAGTCGAGGGTAGGGTGAGGGGAGTCGAGGGTAGGGTGAGGGGAGTCAAGGGTAGGGTGAGGGTAAGGTGAGGGGAGTCGTGGGTAGGGTGAGGGGAGTCGAGGGTAGGGTGAGGGGAGTCGAGGGTAGGGTGAGGGAGTCGAGGGTAGGGTGAGGGGAGTGGAGGGTAGGGTGAGGGGAGTCGAGGGGAGGGTGAGGGGCGTCGAGGGTTGGGTTAGGGTGCGGTGCGGGGAGCCGAGGGTAGGGTGAAGGGAGTCGAGGGTAGGGTGAGGGGAGTCGAGTTTAGGGTGAGGGGAGTGGAAGGTATTGTGAGGGGAGTCGAGGGTAGGGTGAGGGGAGTCGAGGGTAGGGTGAGGGGAGTGGAAGGTAGAGTGAGGGGAGTCGAGGGAAGGGTGAGGGGAGTCGAGGGTAGGGTGAGGGGAGTCGAGGGTAGGGTGAGGGGAGTGGAAGGTAGAGTGAGGGGAGTCGAGGGTAGGGTGAGGGGAGTCGAGGGTAGGGTGAGGAGAGTCGAGGGTAGGGTGAGGGGAGTCGAGGGTAGGGTGACGGGAGTCGAGGGTAGGGTGAGGGGAGTCGAGGGTAGGGTGAGGGGAGTCGAGGGTAGGGTGAGGATAGTCGAGAGTAGGGTGAGGGGAGTCGTGGGTAGGGTGAGGGGAGTCGAGGGTAGGGTGAGGGGAGTCGAGGGTAGGGTGAGGGAGTCGAGGGTAGGGTGAGGGGAGTCGAGGGTAGGGTGAGGGGAGTCGAGGGTAGGGTGTGGGGAGTCAAGGGTAGGGTGAGGGTAAGGTGAGGGGTGTCGTGGGTAGGGTGAGGGGAGTGGTGGGTAGGGTGAGGGGAGTCGAGGGTAGGGTGAGGGAGTCGAGGGTAGGGTGAGGGGAGTGGAGGGTAGGGTGAGGGGAGTCGAGGGAAGGGTGAGGGGAGTCGAGGGTAGGGTGAGGGTAAGGTGAGGGGAGTCGAGGGTAGGGTGAGGGGAGTCGAGGGTAGGGTGAGGGGAGTCGAGTTTAGGGTGAGGGGAGTGGAAGGTATTGTGAGGGGAGTCGAGGGTAGGGTGAGGGGAGTCGAGGGTAGGGTGAGGGGAGTGGAAGGTAGAGTGAGGGGAGTCGAGGGAAGGGTGAGGGGAGTCGAGGGTAGGGTGAGGGGAGTCGAGGGTAGGGTGAGGGGAGTGGAAGGTAGAGTGAGGGGAGTCGAGGGTAGGGTGAGGGGAGTCGAGGGTAGGGTGAGGGGAGTCGAGGGTAGGGTGAGGGGAGTCGAGTTTAGGGTGAGGGGAGTGGAAGGTATTGTGAGGGGAGTCGAGGGTAGAGTGAGGGGAGTCGAGGGTAGGGTGAGGGGAGTGGAAGGTAGAGTGAGGGGAGTCGAGGGAAGGGTGAGGGGAGTCGAGGGTAGGGTGAGGGGAGTCGAGGGTAGGGTGAGGGGAGTGGAAGGTAGAGTGAGGGGAGTCGAGGGTAGGGTGAGGGGAGTCGAGGGTAGGGTGAGGGGAGTCGAGGGTAGGGTGAGGGGAGTCGAGGGTAGGGTGAGGGGAGTCGAGGGTAGGGTGAGGTTAGTCGAGCGTAGGGTGAGGGGAGTCGAGGGTAGGGTGAGGGGAGTCGAGGGTAGGGTGAGGGGAGTCGAGGGTAGGGTGAGGGGAGTCGAGGGTAGGGTGAGGGGAGTCGAGGGTAGGGTGAGGGGAGTCAAGGGTAGGGTGAGGGTAAGGTGAGGGGAGTCGTGGGTAGGATGAGGGGAGTCGAGGGTTGGGTGAGGGGTGTCGAGGGTAGGGTGAGGGAGTCGAGGGTAGGGTGAGGGGAGTGGAGGGTAGGGTGAGGGGAGTCGAGGGTAGGGTGAGGGGAGTCGAGGGTAGGGTGAGGGGAGTCGAGGGTAGGGTGAGGGGAGTCGAGGGGAGGGTGAGGGGAGTCGAGGGTAGGGTGAGGGTAAGGTGAGGGGAGTCGAGGGTAGGGTGAGGGGAGTCGAGGGTAGGGTGAGGGGAGTCGAGTTTAGGGTGAGGGGAGTGGAAGGTATTGTGAGGGGAGTCGAGGGTAGGGTGAGGGGAGTCGAGGGTAGGGTGAGGGGAGTGGAAGGTAGAGTGAGGGGAGTCGAGGGAAGGGTGAGGGGAGTCGAGGGTAGGGTGAGGGGAGTCGAGGGTAGGGTGAGGGGAGTGGAAGGTAGAGTGAGGGGAGTCGAGGGTAGGGTGAGGGGAGTCGAGGGTAGGGTGAGGGGAGTCGAGGGTAGGGTGAGGGGAGTCGAGTTTAGGGTGAGGGGAGTGGAAGGTATTGTGAGGGGAGTCGAGGGTAGAGTGAGGGGAGTCGAGGGTAGGGTGAGGGGAGTGGAAGGTAGAGTGAGGGGAGTCGAGGGAAGGGTGAGGGGAGTCGAGGGTAGGGTGAGGGGAGTCGAGGGTAGGGTGAGGGGAGTGGAAGGTAGAGTGAGGGGAGACGACGGTAGGGTGAGGGCTGTCGAGGGTAGGGTGAGGGGAGTCGAGGGTAGGGTGAGGGGAGTCGAGGGTAGGGTGAGGGGAGTCGAGGGTAGGGTGAGGATAGTCGAGAGTAGGGTGAGGGGAGTCGAGGGTAGGGTGAGGGGAGTCGAGGGTAGGGTGAGGGGAGTCGAGGGTAGGGTGAGGGGAGTCGAGGGTAGGGTGAGGGGAGTCGAGGGTAGGGTGAGGGGAGTCAAGGGTAGGGTGAGGGTAAGGTGAGGGGAGTCGTGGGTAGGGTGAGGGGAGTCGAGGGTAGGGTGAGGGGAGTCGAGGGTAGGGTGAGGGAGTCGCGGGTAGGGTGAGGGGAGTGGAGGGTAGGGTGAGGGGAGTCGAGGGTAGGGTGAGGGGAGTCGAGGGTAAGGTGAGGGGAGTCGAGGGTAGGGTGAGGGGAGTCGAGGGTAGGGTGAGGGGAGTCGAGTTTAGGGTGAGGGGAGTGGAAGGTATTGTGAGGGGAGTCGAGGGTAGGGTGAGGGGAGTCGAGGGTAGGGTGAGGGGAGTGGAAGGTAGAGTGAGGGGAGTCGAGGGAAGGGTGAGGGGAGTCGAGGGTAGGGTGAGGGGAGTCGAGGGTAGGGTGAGGGGAGTGGAAGGTAGTGTGAGGGGAGTCGAGGGTAGGGTGAGGGGAGTCGAGGGTAGGGTGAGGGGAGTCGAGTGTAGGGTGAGGGGAGTCGAGGGTAGGGTGACGGGAGTGGAGGGTAGGGTGAGGGGAGTCGAGGGTAGGGTGAGGGGAGTCGAGGGTAGGGTGAGGATAGTCGAGAGTAGGGTGAGGGGAGTCGAGGGTAGGGTGAGGGGAGTCTAGGGTAGGGTGAGGGGAGTCGAGGGTTGGGTGAGGGGAGTCGAGGGTAGGGTGAGGGGAGTCGAGGGTAGGGTGAGGGGAGTCGAGGGTAGGGTGAGGGGAGTCAAGGGTAGGGTGAGGGTAAGGTGAGGGGAGTCGTGGGTAGGGTGAGGGGAGTCGAGGGTAGGTTGAGGGGAGTCGAGGGTAGGGTGAGCGAGTCGAGGGTAGGGTGAGGGGAGTGGAGGGTAGGGTGAGGGGAGTCGAGGGGAGGGTGAGGGGAGTCGAGGGTAGGGTGAGGGTAAGGTGAGGGGAGTCGAGGGTAGGGTGAGGGGAGTCGAGGGTAGGGTGAGGGGAGTCGAGTTTAGGGTGAGGGGAGTGGAAGGTATTGTGAGGGGAGTCGAGGGTAGGGTGAGGGGAGTCGAGGGTAGGGTGAGGGGAGTGGAAGGTAGAGTGAGGGGAGTCGAGGGAAGGGTGAGGGGAGTCGAGGGTAGGGTGAGGGGAGTCGAGGGTAGGGTGAGGGGAGTGGAAGGTAGAGTGAGGGGAGTCGAGGGTAGGGTGAGGGGAGTCGAGGGTAGGGTGAGGGGAGTCGAGGGTAGGGTGAGGGGAGTCGAGTTTAGGGTGAGGGGAGTGAAAGGTATTGTGAGGGGAGTCGAGGGTAGGGTGAGGGGAGTCGAGGGTAGGGTGAGGGGAGTGGAAGGTAGAGTGAGGGGAGTCGAGGGAAGGGTGAGGGGAGTCGAGGGTAGGGTGAGGGGAGTCGAGGGTAGGGTGAGGGGAGTGGAAGGTAGAGTGAGGGGAGTCGAGGGTAGGGTGAGGGGAGTCGAGGGTAGCGTGAGGGGAGTCGAGGGTAGGGTGAGGGGAGTCGAGGGTAGGGTGACGGGAGTCGAGGGTAGGGTGAGGGGAGTCGAGGGTAGGGTGAGGGGAGTCGAGGGTAGGGTGAGGATAGTCGAGAGTAGGGTGAGGGGAGTCGAGGGTAGGGTGAGGGTAGTCGAGGGTAGGGTGAGGGGAGTCGAGGGTAGGGTGAGGGGAGTCGAGGGTAGGGTGAGGGGAGTCGAGGGTAGGGTGAGGGGAGTCAAGGGTAGGGTGAGGGTAAGGTGAGGGGAGTCGTGGGTAGGGTGAGGGGAGTCGAGGGTAGGGTGAGGGGAGTCGAGGGTAGGGTGAGGGAGTCGAGGGTAGGGTGAGGGGAGTGGAGGGTAGGGTGAGGGGAGTCGAGGGGAGGGTGAGGGGAGTCGAGGGTAGGGTGAGGGTAAGGTGAGGGGAGTCGAGGGTAGGGTGAGGGGAGTCGAGGGTAGGGTGAGGGGAGTCGAGTTTAGGGTGAGGGGAGTGGAAGGTATTGTGAGGGGAGTCGAGGGTAGGGTGAGGGGAGTCGAGGGTAGGGTGAGGGGAGTGGAAGGTAGAGTGAGGGGAGTCGAGGGAAGGGTGAGGGGAGTCGATGGTAGGGTGAGGGGAGTCGAGGGTATGGTGAGGGGAGTCGAGGGTAGGGTGAGGGGAGTCGAGGGTAGGGTGAGGGGAGTCGAGGGTAGGGTGAGGGGAGTCGAGGGTATGGTGAGGGGAGTCGAGGGTAGGGTGACGGGAGTCGAGGGTAGGGTGAGGGGAGTCGAGGGTAGGGTGAGGGGAGTCGAGGGTAGGGTGAGGATAGTCGAGAGTAGGGTGAGGGGAGTCGAGGGTAGGGTGAGGGGAGTCGAGGGTAGGGTGAGGGGAGTCGAGGGTAGGGTGAGGGGAGTCGAGGGTAGGGGGAGGGGAGTCGAGGGTAGGGTGAGGGGAGTCGAGGGTAGGGTGAGGGGAGTCGAGGGTAGGGTGAGGGGAGTCGAGGGTTGGGTGAGGGGGGTAGGGGGAGGGGAGTCGAGGGTAGGGTGAGGGGAGTGGAAGGTAGGGTGAGGGGAGTCGAGGGTAGGGTGACGGGAGTCGAGGGTAGCGTGAGGGGAGTCGAGGGTAGGGTGAGGGGAGTCGAGGGTAGGGTGAGGGGAGTCGAGGGTAGGGTGAGGGGAGTCGAGGGTAGGGTGACGGGAGTCGAGGGTAGGGTGAGGGGAGTCGAGGGTAGGGTGAGGGGAGTCGAGGGTAGGGTGAGGCTAGTCGAGGGTAGGGTGAGGGGAGTCGAGGGTAGGGTGAGGGGAGTCGAGGGTAGGGTGAGGGGAGTCGCGGGTAGGGTGAGGGGAGTCGAGGGTAGGGTGAGGGGAGTCGAGGGTAGGGTGAGGGGAGTCAAGGGTAGGGTGAGAGTAAGGTGAGGGGAGTCGTGGGTAGGGTGAGGGGAGTCGAGGGTAGGGTGAGGGGAGTCGAGGGTAGGGTGAGGGAGTCGAGGGTAGGGTGAGGGGAGTGGAGGGTAGGGTGAGGGGAGTCGAGGGAAGGGTGAGGGGAATCGAGGGTAGGGTGAGGGTAAGGTGAGGGGAGTCGAGGGTAGGGTGAGGGGAGTCGAGGGTAGGGTGAGGGGAGTCGAGTTTAGGGTGAGGGGAGTGGAAGGTATTGTGAGGGGAGTCGAGGGTAGGGTGAGGGGAGTCGAGGGTAGGGTGAGGGGAGTGGACGGTCGCGTGAGGGGAGTCGAGGGAAGGGTGAGGGGAGTCGAGGGTAGGGTGAGGGGAGTCGAGGGTAGGGTGAGGGGAGTCGAGGGTAGGGTGAGGGGAGTCGAGGGTAGGGTGAGGGGAGTCGAGGGTAGGGTGAGGGGAGTCGAGGGTAGGGTGAGGGGAGTCGAGGGTAGGGTGACGGGAGTCGAGGGTAGGGTGAGGGGAGTCGAGGGTAGGGTGAGGGGAGTCGAGGGTAGGGTGAGGATAGTCGAGAGTAGGGTGAGGGGAGTCGAGGGTAGGGTGAGGGGAGTCGAGGGTAGGGTGAGGCTAGTCGAGGGTAGGGTGTGGGGAGTCGAGGGTAGGGGGAGGGGAGTCGAGGGTAGGGTGAGGGGAGTCGAGGGTAGGGTGAGGGGAGTCGAGGGTAGGGTGAGGGGAGTCGAGGGTAGGGTGAGGGGAGTCGAGGGTAGGGTGAGGGGAGTCGAGGGTAGGGTGAGGGGAGTCGAGGGTAGGGTGAGGGGAGTCGAGGGTAGGGTGACGGGAGTCGAGGGTAGGGTGAGGGGAGTCGAGGGTAGGGTGAGGGGAGTCGAGGGTAGGGTGAGGATAGTCGAGAGTAGGGTGAGGGGAGTCGAGGGTAGGGTGAGGGGAGTCGAGGGTAGGGTGAGGGGAGTCGAGGGTAGGGTGAGGGGAGTCGAGGGTAGGGGGAGGGGAGTCGAGGGTAGGGTGAGGGGAGTCGAGGGTAGGGTGAGGGGAGTCGAGGGTAGGGTGAGGGGAGTCGAGGGTAGTGTGAGGGGGGTAGGGGGAGGGGAGTCGAGGGTAGGGTGAGGGGAGTGGATGGTAGGGTGAGTGGAGTCGAGGGTAGAGTGAGGGGAGTCCAGGTTAGGGTGAGGGGAGTCGAGGGTAGGGTGAGGGGAGTGGAAGGTAGGGTGAGGGGAGTCGAGGGTAGAGTGAGGGGAGTCCAGGTTAGGGTGAGGGGAGTCGAGGGTAGGGTGAGGGGAGTCAAGGGTAAGGTGAGGGGAGTCGAGGGTAGGGTGAGGGGAGTCGAGGGTAAGGTGAGGGGAGTCGAGGGTAGGGTGAGGGGAGTCGAGGGTAGGGTGAGGGGAGTGGAAAGTAGGGTGAGGGGAGTCGAGGGTAGGGTGAGGGGAGTCAAGGGTAGGGTGAGGGTAAGGTGAGGGGAGTCGAGGGTAAGGTGAGGGGAGTCGAGGGTAGGGTGAGGGGAGTCAAGGGTAGAGTGAGGGTATGGTGAGGGGAGTCGAGGGTAGGGTGAGGGGAGTCGAGGGTAGGGTGAGGGGAGTCAAGTGTAGAGTGAGGGTAAGGTAAGGGGAGTCGAGGGTAGGGTGAGGGGAGTCGAGGGTAGGGTGAGGGGAGTCGAGGGTAGGGTGAGGGGAGTCAAGGGTAGAGTGAGGGTAAGGTGAAGGGAGTCGAGGGTAGGGTGAGGGGAGTCGAGAGTAAGGTGAAGGGAGTCGAGGGTAGGGTGAGGGGAGTCCAGGATAGGGTGAGGGGAGTCGAGGGTAGGGTGAGGGGAGTCAAGGGTAGAGTGAGGGTATGGTGAGGGGAGTCGAGGGTAGGGTGAGGGGAGTCGAGGGTAGGGTGAGGGGAGTCAAGGGTAGAGTGAGGGTATGGTGAGGGGAGTCGAGGGTAGGGTGAGGTGAGTCGAGGGTAGGGTGAGGGAAGTCAAGGGTACCTGGAGTTTACCTGGAGAGAGTTCCGGGGGTCAACGCCCCCGCGGCCCGGTCTGTGACCAGGCCTCCTTAGGTTAGTGTCCCAGGATGCGACCCACACCAGTCGACTAACACCCAGGTACCCATTTTACTGATGGGGAACATAGACAACAGGTGGAAAGAAACGCGTCCAATGTTTCTACTCTGGCTGGGAATCGAACCCAGGCCCTCGCCGTGTGAAGCGAGAGCGTTAACCACCAGGCCACCAGAGCCCAGGGTGAGGGGAGTCAAGGGTAAGGTGAGGGGAGTCGAGGGTAGGGTGAGGGGAGTCGAGGGTAAGGTGAGGGGAGTCGAGGGTAGGGTGAGGGGAGTCGAGGGTAGGGTGAGGGGAGTGGAAAGTAGGGTGAGGGGAGTCGAGGGTAGAGTGAGGGGAGTCCAGGTTAGGGTGAGGGGAGTGGAAGGTAGGGTGAGGGGAGTCGAGGGTAGAGTGAGGGGAGTCCAGGTTAGGGTGAGGGGAGTCGAGGGTAGGGTGAGGGGAGTGGAAGGTAGGGTGAGGGGAGTCGAGGGTAGGGTGAGGGGAGTCCAGGATAGGGTGAGGGGAGTCGAGGGTAGGGTGAGGGGAGCCGAGGGTAGGGTGAGGGGAGTCGAGGGCAGGGTGAGGGGAGTCGAGGGTAGGGTGAGGGGAGTCGAGGGTAGGGTGAGGGGAGTCCAGCATAGGGTGAGGGGAGTCGAGGGTATGGTGAGGGGAGCCGAGGGTTAGGTGAGGGGAATCAAGGGTAGGGTGAGGGGAGTCGAGGGTAGGGTGAGGGGAGTCGAGGGTAGGGTGAGGGGAGTCCAGGATAGGGTGAGGGGAGTCGAGGGTTAGGTGAGGGGAATCAAGGGTAGGGTGAGGGGAGTCGAGGGTAGGGTGAGGGGAGTCGAGGGTAGGGTGAGGGGAGTCCAGGATAGGGTGAGGGGAGTCGAGGGTAGGGTGAGGGGAGACGAGGGTAGGGTGAGGGGAGTCGAGGGCAGGGTGAGGGGAGTCGAGGGTAGGGTGAGGGGAGTCGAGGGTAGGGTGAGGGGAGTCCAGCATAGGGTGAGGGGAGTCGAGGGTATGGTGAGGGGAGCCGAGGGTAGGGTGAGGGGAGTCGAGGGCAGGGTGAGCGGAGTCGAGGGTAGGGTAAGGGGAGTCAAGGGTAGGGTGAGGGGAGTCGAGGGTAGGGTGAGGAGAGTCGAGGGTAGGGTGAGGGGAGTCGAGGGTAGGGTGAGGGGAGTCGAGGGTAGGGTGAGGGGAGCCGAGGGTAGGGTGAGGGGAGTCGAGGGTAGGGTGAGGAGAGTCGAGGGTAGGGTGAGGGGAGTCGAGGGTAGGGTGAGGGGAGTCGAGGGTAGGGTGAGGGGAGCCGAGGGTAGGGTGAGGGGAGTCGAGGGTAGGGTGAGGGGGTCGAGAATAAGGTGAGGGGAGTCGAGGGTAGGGTGAGGGGAGTCAAGGGTAGGGTGAGGGGAGTCAAGGGTAGGGTGAAGGGAGTCGAGAGTAAGGTGAGGGGAGTCGAGGGTAGGGTGAGGGGAGTCGAGAGTAAGGTGAGGGGAGTCAACGGTAGAGTGAGGGTAAGGTGAGGGGAGTCGAGGGTAGCGTGAGGGGAGCCTAGTTAGTGGAGGGAAGGGGTGAGTCCATTTAAAGTTTTAATCTGCCATTAACTCCCCAGTAATCGAAATGAAAATCCTCCCCAAAAATTGGGAATGATGGGGGAAGAGAATGTCATTAAGGTGGGATGATTTAACTTTGTCAGTAATGACTTCGTTGTTGCCTCTGATAAAAGTAAAATGAAAGAGAAAGTGATTTTCTTTTTAACACACTGGCCGTCTCCCACCAAGGTTGGGTGACCAGACAAGGAAGAAACACTTTCACCATCACTATCAGTGTCTTGCGAGAGGCGCGCTTACATTACACTTCAGATGCCCCTCTAAACTTCAACATCCTCACACCTCCTTCAGAGTGCAATGACTGTAGTTCTCAACTCCAGGACTCAATACCAGCTAACTGGTTTCCCTGAAACCCTTCATAAACATTACCTTGCTCACACTCCAGCAGCACGTCGGATCATAAAACTCACGTACCTCCACTCATTCCTATCTAACTCGCACACGCCTGCTGGTTGTCCAAGCCCCTAGCATACAAAACCTTGACCTCCTCCCTCCAACCTTTCCCAGAACGATCCCTACCCCTTCCTTCTACAGATTTAACACGCTCCAGGTCCTCCTGTTTTGCTCCATCCTATCCAAATGTCTAAATCACCTCAATAACTCCCTCCTCAGCCCCTGGATAGTACTTTTAATAACCACACACCTCTTTCTAATCTCTAGACTACTAATTCTTGCATAATATTCACGCTACACAATGCTGCAACGTTTAAAACCCATGCTTCACACTCACATAAATGTTAGTACCAGTGAATGCCATGTGTGGTAACAGTGAGATGAAACAGATAATGTTATTTGTTAAGATCTGTTATTCTAGCTGTGCTCATTCTGTGTAGATAGGGAGGGTTGACTCCCCGCCAGATAGAGAGCGTCAAGGCGTAAGTTCTGGAAGGTGAATCGGTAACGGGGACATGTATGGCTGCCTACTCAGGAGGTAGGGTCAGGTCAGGTGGTGGGCCGGGAAGTGGGGTCAAGTTTGGTGGTGACGTCAGGTCAGGTGGTAGGGTCAGGTCAGGTGGTGGGCCGGGTAGTGGGGTCAAGTTTGATGGTGAGGTCAGGTCAGGTGGTAGGGTCAGGTCAGGTGGTGGGCCGGGTAGTGGGGTCAAGTTTGGTGGTGAGGTCAGGTCAGGTGGTAGGGTCAGGTCAGGTGGTGAGGTCAGGTCAGATGGAATGGTCGGGTCAGATAGAGGAGTCAGGCCAAGTGGTGGGTCAGGTTAGGTGATAAGGTCATTTCAGATGGTGAGGTGAAACCAGGTGATAAGATTAGGTCAGGTCAAGTCAGGTGGTGAGGTCAAGTCAGGTGGTGAGGTCATAACCTGATCCTAGAAGTGATTATGTGGGGCCTGATATTATAGGCAGGTGTGGGCCTGATATTATAGGCAGGTGTGGGCCTGATATTATAGACAGGTGTGGGCCTGATATTATAGGCAGGTGTGGGCCTGATATTATAGACAGTTGTGGGCCTGATATTATAGGCAGGTGTGGGCCTGATATTATAGGCAGGTGTGGGCCTGATATTATAGACAGTTGTGGGCCTGATATTATAGGCAGGTGTGGGCCTGATATTATAGGCAGGTGTGGGCCTGATATTATAGGCAGGTGTGGGCCTGATATTATAGGCAGGTGTGGGCCTGATATTATAGGCAGGTGTGGGCCTGATATTATAGGCAGGTGTGGGCCTGATATTATAGACAGGTGTGGGCCTGATATTATAGGCAGGTGTGGGCCTGATATTATAGACAGTTGTGGGCCTGATATTATAGGCAGGTGTGGGCCTGATATTATAGGCAGGTGTGGGCCTGATATAGGCAGGTGTGGGCCTGATATTATAGGCAGGTGTGGGCCTGATATTATAGGCAGGTGTGGGCCTGATATTATAGGCAGGTGTGGGCCTGATATTATAGGCAGGTGTGGGCCTGATATTATAGGCAGGTGTGGGCCTGATATTATAGACAGTTGTGGGCCTGATATTATAGGCAGGTGTGGGCCTGATATAGGCAGGTGTGGGCCTGATATTATAGGCAGGTGTGGGCCTGATATTATAGGCAGGTGTGGGCCTGATATTATAGACAGGTGTGGGCCTGATATTATAGGCAGGTGTGGGCCTGATATTATAGGCAGGTGTGGGCCTGATATTATAGGCAGGTGTGAGCCTGGTATTATAGGCAGGTGTGAGCCTGATATTATAGACAGGTGTGGGCCTGATATTATAGACAGGTGTGGGCCTGATATTATAGACAGGTGTGGGCCTGATATTATAGGCAGGTGTGGGCCTGATATTATAGACAGGTGTGGGCCTGATATTATAGACAGGTGTGGGCCTGATATTATAGGCAGGTGTGGGCGTGATATTATAGGCAGGTGTGGGCCTGATATTAAAGGCAGGTGTGGGCCTGATATTATAGGCAGGTGTGGGCCTGATATTATAGACAGGTGTGGGCCTGATATTATAGGCAGGTGTGGGCCTGATATTATAGACAGTTGTGAGCCTGATATTATAGACAGTTGTGAGCCTGATATTATAGACAGGTGTGGGCCTGATATTATAGACAGGTGTGGGCCTGATATTATAGGCAGGTGTGGGCCTGATATTATAGACAGGTGTGGGCCTGATATTATAGACAGTTGTGAGCCTGATATTATAGACAGGTGTGGGCCTGATATTATAGACAGGTGTGGGCCTGATATTATAGGCAGGTGTGGGCCTGATATTATAGGTAGGTGTGGGCCTGATATTATAGGCACTTGTGAGCCTGATATTATAGGCAGCTTTGGGCCTGACATTATAGGCAGGTGTGGACCTGATATTATAGGCAGGTGTGAGCCTGATATTATAGGCAGGTGTGAACCTGATATTATAGGCAGGTGTGAACCTGATATTGTAGGCAGGTGTGAGTCTGATATAGGCAGTGTGAGCCTGATATTATAGGCAGGTGTGGGCCTGATATTATAGAGAGGTGTTGGCCTGATATTATTGGCAAGTGTGGGCCTGATATTATATGCAGGTGTGGGCCTGATATAGGCAGGTGTGACCCTGATAATATAGGCACTTGTGGGCATGATATAGGCAGATGTGGGCCTGATATTATAGGCAGCTGTGAGCCTGATATTATAGGCAGGTGTGAGCCTGATATTATAGGCAAGTGTGAGCCTGATCTTCTTCTTCTTATGACCAGAGCTTTGGTAAGATGGGTAAGGAAGAAGGATGGGTAAGGATAGAAATGTTGGAAAATGGTGGGAGGGGGAAGAGAGGTAGGATATAAAAGGTAAGTGGCCCAACCACTTTGGTGTAATTTAAAAAGTGTATGTGGAATAGTAAAATATTCTTGAAGGGGTATAATACTAACCCATCAGAGTCACATTGATATAACATATATAAGTACATGACTCTGAATTGTTAGTAAATATACAAGTTGCAATTTTTTTTTTTTTTTTTTTTTTTTTTTTTTTCGATTGCACAACGGATATTTAAACGACAATGAAGGCAATAATTTGACACATTAGCTTCTTACAAGGTGGTGTCCCGCCATAGTAAATGTAGCATAATTTTAACAGTAGAATGTTATACAAGATATCTCCCTAATTGGAGGCGATGATTTTCTTAGTAAACATAGAAGGGTTCTGGTGTTACCCAATCATCTTTATCTGCAGGGAGGTTGGTCAAGATCATTGGTCGATGGTAATTGTCTTTATGGATAAAACGACGGACCCTCTGTGGGAGAGTCATTCTTTGAGTCCTGTGAGGAGGAGTATTGATGATATAATCCGTGGTATTTACAACTTGTAGAGGATGTTCTCTATCTGGCATGTAGAGTTCTTGCATTGCATAGAGTTGTATCTTCTTCAGGGTGTCAAGGCGTACATTTAAGGCAGTAATATCTTGTACGTGTAAATCTGCCATTTTAACTCTGTCTCTCCTCCTGGTGCCCTTAATGAAGCGGAGAGCTCTATTCTGGACCCGTTGCAACCGTAGTATGTTGGTCTTTGTTGTTAATGACATTGGGACGCATGGGTATTCAAGTATAGGTTTTATTATCATTTTATACAGATGTTCTTTGACATGTTGAGGGGCTTGATTAAATCTAAAGAGACTGTTAAGACCGGCTTTGGCTATGTTGATCTTTTTAGTTACATGAGATGTTGAGTGGAGCAGCCTGTCTATTTCATATCCCAAGATCTTGTTAGGGTTTGCAATGGCTACAGGTGTACCTCTGATGGACATACCCCCTTTATCTTCGATGGTTGATGCAAAACATCCTATCGTGTTAATAAGGACTTTGTCAGGATTAGTCGTAATTCTCCATTTCTTTTCCCAATTAGATGTTCGACGAAGTTCAATATTCATTTTTTCTATGACTCTCTCATACTTGTATTTTCCTGTTACCGGAGTTGACGAGACGACATGGATAACATCATCTGCAAATTGCGTTATAATTGTATCATTAAACTCTGGTTGAGGAAGGTCATTCACATAAATGTTGAATAGAATTGGACTAAGACAAGAACCTTGTGGGACACCAGCTGTTGGTATAAAAGGCTCTGTCGACCTGCCGTGAAAGGTGGGAATGATTTTTCTTTGAGTTAAGAATTTATATATAAATCTGAGAAAAGTCCAGTTATGGTCTGGTAGGTCAATAAGTTTGTATATAAGACTATCATGCCATAAGCTATCAAAAGCTTTATGAACATCTATGGTGGCAGTTAAGGCAAGATTGCCTTGATGTTTCAGACTCGCTACAGTATCATAAATAATATTTAATGCATGATTGGTACCTCTGTGTGTCCTAAAGCCAAACTGTTTTTCAGTAAAAAGATGATTAAACTCCATATAGTAGTTCAGTCTGTTGGAAATGATCTTCTCAAGAACTTTTCCAGTGACTTCAAATAAAGATATAGGTCTATATTTCCTTGGTTGATGGATGTCTTTATTGGGCTTACCAAGAAAGATCATCCTAGCAGTCTTAAAAACAACTGGAAAATGTCCTGAGACCAAGATGGAATTAAAGATATTAACCAAAGACCGTTTACAATTTATGGGTAGGAACTTTATTTGTTTCATTGTTATTCCAGAGAGACCAGGGGCTCTATTCCGCATTCTTCCAATAACTTGACTCATCTCGAGTAATGTAATAGGTCTAGTAAGCGGGTGGGTATCTTCAAGAGTTGAAGTATCGATGGAAGGTAGTGGTTGTAGATCATTTAAGTTCTCATCTCTCCATTCATTTACCAACTGATAGTGATTATTGTTAAATCGACGACTGTTATTGTGGGAGAGAATTTTCTTCCATACATCACCCATCAAATTAGCCTGGTCCTGTGGATCATCAAGTTTAATCTCAACATCTTCATCATCCTCATCAGTGAAGGTATGAATTAGGTAGTTAGGAGCCTTGTGCTTTGCCCCTAAAAGTTGTCGGATCTTACTCCAAAATTTTGCTGGTTCACGTTTATACTGATTAGCTTG
Source organism: Cherax quadricarinatus (assembly GCF_038502225.1). Lineage (NCBI taxonomy): Eukaryota > Metazoa > Arthropoda > Malacostraca > Decapoda > Parastacidae > Cherax > Cherax quadricarinatus. The sequence continues at coordinate 7,294,671 of NC_091346.1, forward strand.
GAGAACTAGCAATTTCCATAAGTCACGTTTGTGATGACTAATCATGTTAATTACTTCTTGCCTCAATCTGTGCAATGTAGCTACTGGTGGTTGTCGCGTGTGAAGATACCTTCGACATTCTGTTTGATAATTTCTCAAAGCGTCTCTAATTTCCCTCGTAGGTTTATATTGTTGGTAGATCTTTGTGGAAGCTAATTGACAGGTTGCATTAGTAGCATCAATTATTCGATTGTGAAGGGACCTGATCGCGTCGTCAATTGCAGTGGAAGGTAGATTTTCCAACGACAATTTCATCGTCACCCAGAAATGCCCTGAAGGGGTCAAATCCTAGGGTGTTGAGATTGGGTTTAGGAGGTACAGGTATTCTAAATGGAGAAGTTTGTAGTTGTATTAAAATAGGGATATGGTCAGATCCTACGTTTCCATCAGGAGAGATACAACAATGAAAGAGGTCACAGTCTCTGTTTGTCAGGACTATATCTGGTGTCCCTGGATGAGGTCCAATGTACGATTTAAAGAATGGGCCTTGAAATGACAAGTTTCTGGCTGCCATAATATTAAATAGTTGTTTTCCTTTTAAGTCACCCAGTGGATTACCAACTCCACAGTTAAAGAGGGCATGGTGATGAGAATTAAAATCTCTTGCTAGAATTGGAATATTTCTGCTTAATATCCTATGTAGAGGAATTGACTCTACATATGGTTGTCTCGGGGGAAAATATCCAGTTGCTATCACTAGTTGTCCATGAGACGTCGTCATTTCTATTGCAAGAATGTTATCTTCATCAACATGAATATTTTTAAATGTATAGCCTAATTTAACTAAGATGGCTACACCACTATAGGGTCCTCTCGATTTTTCCACAGTAGAGTAACCACGTAATTTAATATGTTGATCAACTCTCGCAGCTGTCCCATTCAAAAGTATAACATCGGGATTGTAATTATGTAGTTCAACTTCAAGGAGGTAACGGTTATTAAAGAAATGTTGAACATTAAGTTGGAAAATTGTAATCCCCATTATTTCTTGCACTTCGCTCGTGTACTGCGGTCTGAACGTCTGCAAGTAATGTCTTGTTTGGTATCCACACTATCCCTGCTGGACTCGTCAAGGGGAGGAGGGAAGTTCTGAGTAGTTGCTTGTGTATTAAAAATGTCACCATCCTCACTAGAAGTGGTAATATTAACAGAATCATTAGAGTCATCATCATAAAACTGAGGTGTGATATTCCCAGTTTCAGGAAGCAGAGGCTCGTGAGAGTTAATGGGAGACTGTGGAGGCTCCAAGGGAAAATTTGGTAGGTCAGGTGAATTATCCTGGGAAAGTTCCTGTTCAACAGGATCAGCTGCAATAGCGGAAGAGTAAGCACCAATCTCTGGGGCATCATTTGGGTCAGGTATTGACTCATCGGGTTGAGGGGAGTTGACAACCTGGGTGTGAGCCTGGTATTATAGGCAGGTGTGAGCCTGGTATTATAGGCATTTGTGGGTCTGGTATTATAGGCAGGTGTGAGCCTGGTATTATAAACAGGTGTGAGCCTGGTATTATAGGCAGGTGTGGGCCTGGTATTATAGGCAGGTGTGAGCCTGGTATTATAGGCAGGTGTGAGCCTGGTATTATAGGAAGGTGTGAGCCTGGTATTATAGGCAGGTGTGAGCCTGGTATTATAGGCAGGTGTGAGCCTGGTATTATAGGCAGGCGTGAGCCTGATATTATAGGCAGGTGTGAGCCTGGTATTATAGGCAGGTGTGGGCCTGGTATTATAGGCAGGTGTGAGCCTGGTATTATAGGCAGGTGTGAGGCTGGTATTATAGGCAGGCGTGAGCCTGGTATTATAGGCAGGTGTGGGCCTGGTATTATAGGCAGGTGTGAGCCTGGTATTATAGGCAGGTGTGAGCCTGGTATTATAGGCAGGTGTGAGCCTGGTATTATAGGCAGGTGTGAGCCTGGTATTATAAGCAGGTGTGAGCCTGGTATTATAGGCAGGTGTGGGCCTGGTATTATAGGCAGGTGTGAGCCTGGTATTATAGGCAGGTGTGGGCCTGGTATTACAGGCAGGTGTGAGCCTGATATTATAGGCAGGTGTGAGCCTGGTATTCTAGGCAGGTGTGAGCCTGGTATTATAGGCAGGTGTGAGCCTGGTGTTCTAGGCAGGTGTGAGCCTGGTATTATAGGCAGGTGTGAGCCTGGTATTATAGGCAGGTGTGAGCCTGGTATTATAGGCAGGTGTGGGCCTGGTATTATAGGCAGGTGTGAGCCTGGTATTATAGGCAGGTGTGAGCCTGGTATTATAGGTAGGTGTGAGCCTGGTATTATAGGCAGGTGTGAGCCTGGTATTATAGGCAGGTGTGAGCCTGGTATTATAGGCAGGTGTGGGCCTGGTATTATAGGCAGGTGTGAGCCTGGTATTATAGGCAGGTGTGGGCCTGGTATTATAGGCAGGTGTGAGCCTGGTATTATAGGCAGGTGTGGGCCTGGTATTATAGGCAGGTGTGGGCCTGGTATTATAGGCAGGTGTGAGCCTGGTATTATAGGCAGGTGTGGGCCTGGTATTATAGGCAGGTGTGGGCCTGGTATTATAGGCAGGTGTGGGCCTGGTATTATAGGCAGGTGTGAGCCTGGTATTATAGGCAGGTGTGGGCCTCGTATTATAGGCAGGTGTGAGCCTGGTATTATAGGCAGGTGTGAGCCTGGTATTATAGGCAGGTGTGAGCCTGGTATTATAGGCAGGTGTGGGCCTGATATTATAGGTAGGTGTGGGCCTGGTATTATAGGCAGGTGTGAGCCTGGTATTATAGGCAGGTGTGAGCCTAGTATTATAGGCAGGTGTGAGCCTGGTATTATAGGCAGGTGTGGGCCTGATATTATAGGCAGGTGTGGGCCTGGTAGTATAGGCAGGTGTGGGCCTGGTATTATAGGCAGGTGTGAGCCTGGTATTATAGGCAGGTGTGAGCCTGGTATTATAGGCAGGTGTGAGCCTGGTATTATAGGCAGGTGTGAGCCTGGTATTATAGGCAGGTGTGAGCCTGGTATTATAGGCAGGTGTGGGCCTGATATTATAGGCAGGTGTGGGCCTGGTATTATAGGCAGGTGTGGGCCTGGTATTATAGGCAGGTGTGAGCCTGGTATTATAGGCAGGTGTGGGCCTGATATTATAGGCAGGTGTGGGCCTGGTATTATAGGCAGGTGTGGGCCTGGTATTATAGGCAGGTGTGGGCCTGGTATTATAGGCAGGTGTGGGCCTGGTATTATAGGCAGGTGTGAGCCTAGTATTATAGGCAGGTGTGGGCCTGATATTATAGGCAGGTGTGGGCCTGGTATTATAGGCAGGTGTGGGCCTGGTATTATAGGCAGGTGTGAGCCTGGTATTATAGGCAGGTGTGGGCCTGATATTATAGGCAGGTGTGGGCCTGGTATTATAGGCAGGTGTGGGCCTGGTATTATAGGCAGGTGTGAGCCTGGTATTATAGGCAGGTGTGAGCCTGGTATTATAGGCAGGTGTGAGCCTGGTATTATAGGCAGGTGTGAGCCTGGTATTATAGGCAGGTGTGAGCCTGGTATTATAGGCAGGTGTGGGCCTGGTATTATAGGCAGGTGTGAGCCTGGTATTATAGGCAGGTGTGGGCCTGGTATTATAGGCAGGTGTGAGTCTGGTATTATAGGCAGGTGTGGGCCTGGTATTATAGGCAGGTGTGAGCCTGGTATTATAGGCAGGTGTGAGCCTGGTATTATAGGCAGGTGTGAGCCTGGTATTATAGGCAGGTGTGAGCCTGGTATTATAGGCAGGTGTGAGCCTGGTATTATAGGCAGGTGTGAGCCTGAGGTTCAATTTGGTGAGTTGACATGAAGCTTCTTTGTTGACATGTTGAGAGAATGTGTTGCAGATGGCAGCCATTAGTGGAATGATTGATCGATGATGGAGGGATGTTCTTGAGAAGAATACAGTCACAGTGACACTGCTGACACATACTGCCTCTCATCTCCTGTAATTCTGTCTCTGTCTGTCTGTCTGCCTCTCTCTCTCTCTCTCTCTCTCTCTCTCTCTCTCTCTCTCTCTCTCTCTCTCTCTCTCTCTCTCTCTCTCTCTCTCTCTCTCTCTCTCTCTCTCTCGCTCTCTCTTGCCCATGCTTCACTAGAAACAAAGTTAACAGCATGAACCCCAACTCTACCCTCTTTTAATACTTAACCAGCGTTTATAGAGTAAACTATAACCTACATAAAAAAATCAGTGGTTCACTTAAGATGTTATAAGTACCCGTGTTAGTTACGTCTGGAAAAACACTGTCTTGACAGTCAGCATCTTGTATATGTAAGTTGAATTGTCTGCTGGTATAAGTAACTACTGAATTTGAGGTCACGCTGGTTCTTGCTTCTAACTTGGAACTAATAATGAAGTTGAACTTGATTTGGACCGAGTCTATCGTACTTTTGACTTTTGTTGTATCCGTAATATTAAGGTTAGTCGTTGTTAATATTCGTAGTAGCAAGTTACGTTATCGTAGTTAGTATTCATAGTAGCGAAGTGTTAAGATAACTGAAAATTAAATAATGATAGTAGGAAAGTTTTAATATTACCAACTTTCTAATATATAATAGTTTAATAGTCAGCGATTAGTAAATTATACAACTGAACTGCTAAGTTCCCTTATATAGCTACATCCCCAACTATGTCCTGCATTATGTAATCTGCTGAAGAGGACCTCAGAGGTCGAAATATACAGCAATCTTATTCTGTTATCTGACTCAGGAAATCGTAGTAACACGATTGCAGATAAACCAGGGAATGGGTGGGGTTAGAACCCATGACGAGTGGTTTCTCTTATTTTGTTTTATTTTTGTCTCCGTAAGGGTTTAGATCACATTTACTTAGTGTTTATGATAATCCAGTTAACAGTTTAGTGCATAATATTACGTCACGCTGACTTTAACTGAGACACTTAGTAAAGATTGACTTAAGTCAGTGATATATTACCCACACAGATTTAAACGTATTCCACAAGAGATTTAAATGTATCTGGCAACAGTTTAAACTTATCTGACATTCTTACAACAGTAAGGCATCCTTCTTAAACATTCTTACAACAGTAAGGCATCCTTCTTAAACATTCTTACAACAGTAAGGCATCCTTCTTAAACATTCTTACAACAGTAAGGCATCCTTCTTAAACATTCTTACAACAGTAAGGCATCCTTCTTAAACATTCTTACAACAGTAAGGCATCCTTCTTAAACATTCTTACAACAGTAAGGCATCCTTCTTAAACATTCTTACAACAGTAAGGCATCCTTCTTAAACATTCTTACAACAGTAAGGCATCCTTCTTAAACATTCTTACAACAGTAAGGCATCCTTCTTAAACATTCTTACAACAGTAAGGCATCCTTCTTAAACATTCTTACAACAGTAAGGCATCCTTCTTAAACATTCTTACAACAGTAAGGCATCCTTCTTAAACATTCTTACAACAGTAAGGCATCCTTCTTAAACATTCTTACAACAGTAAGGCATCCTTCTTAAACATTCTTACAACAGTAAGGCATCCTCCCTAAACATTCTTACAACAGTAAGGCATCCTTCTTAAACATTCTTACAACAGTAAGGCATCCTCCCTAAACATTCTTACAACAGTAAGGCATCCTTCTTAAACATTCTTACAACAGTAAGGCATCCTCCCTAAACATTCTTACAACAGCAAGGCATCCTCCTTAAACATTCTTACAACAGTAAGGCATCCTTCTTAAACATTCTTACAACAGCAAGGCATCCTCCCTAAACATTCTTACAACAGCAAGGCATCCTTCTTAAACATTCTTACAACAGTAAGGCATCCTCCCTAAACATTCTTACAACAGTAAGGCATCCTCCCTAAACATTCTTACAACAGTAAGGCATCCTCCCTAAACATTCTTACAACAGCAAGGCATCCTTCTTAAACATTCTTACAACAGTAAGGCATCCTCCCTAAACATTCTTACAACAGTAAGGCATCCTCCCTAAACATTCTTACAACAGTAAGGCATCCTCCCTAAACATTCTTACAACAGCAAGGCATCCTCCCTAAACATTCTTACAACAGCAGGGCATCCTCCTTAAACATTCTTACAACAGCAGGGCATCCTCCTTAAACATTCTTACAACAGTAAGGCATCCTCCCTAAACATTCTTACAACAGTAAGGCATCCTCCCTAAACATTCTTACAACAGTAAGGCATCCTTCTTAAACATTCTTACAACAGTAAGGCATCCTTCTTAAACATTCTTACAACAGCAAGGCATCCTCCTTAAACATTCTTACAACAGTAAGGCATCCTCCTTAAACATTCTTACAACAGCAAGGCATCCTCCTTAAACATTCTTACAACAGTAAGGCATCCTCCTTAAACATTTTTACAACAGCAGGGCATCCTCCTTAAACATTCTTACAACAGCAAGGCATCCTCCCTAAACATTCTTACAACAGCAGGGCATCCTCCTTAAACATTCTTACAACAGCAAGGCATCCTCCCTAAACATTCTTACAACAGCAGGGCATCCTCCTTAAACATTCTTACAACAGCAAGGCATCCTCCCTAAACATTCTTACAACAGCAAGGCATCCTCCCTAAACATTCTTACAACAGCAGGGCATCCTCCTTAAACATTCTTACAACAGCAAGGCATCCTCCCTAAACATTCTTACAACAGCAAGGCATCCTCCTTAAACATTCTTACAACAGTAAGGCATCCTTCTTAAACATTCTTACAACAGCAAGGCATCCTCCCTAAACATTCTTACAACAGCAAGGCATCCTCCTTAAACATTCTTACAACAGCAAGGCATCCTCCTTAAACATTCTTACAACAGTAAGGCATCCTCCTTAAACATTCTTACAACAGCAGGGCATCCTCCTTAAACATTCTTACAACAGCAAGGCATCCTCCCTAAACATTCTTACAACAGCAGGGCATCCTCCTTAAACATTCTTACAACAGTAAGGCATCCTCCTTAAACATTCTTACAACAGCAAGGCATCCTCCTTAAACATTCTTACAACAGCAAGGCATCCTCCCTAAACATTCTTACAACAGCAGGGCATCCTCCCTAAACATTCTTACAACAGTAAGGCATCCTTCTTAAACATTCTTACAACAGTAAGGCATCCTCCTTAAACATTCTTACAACAGCAAGGCATCCTCCCTAAACATTCTTACAACAGTAAGGCATCCTTCTTAAACATTCTTACAACAGTAAGGCATCCTCCTTAAACATTCTTACAACAGCAAGGCATCCTCCCTAAACATTCTTACAACAGTAAGGCATCCTCCTTAAACATTCTTACAACAATAAAGGATCCTCCTCAAACATTCTTACAACAGTAAGGCATCCTTAAAGATTGTTACAGCAACAAGGCATCCTCCTTAAACATTCTTACAACAGCAGGGCATCCTCCTTAAACATTCTTACAACAGCAGGGCATCCTCCTTAAACATTCTTACAACAGCAGGGCATCCTCCTTAAACATTCTTACAACAGTAAGGCATCCTCCTTAAACATTCTTACAACAGTAAGGCATCCTCCTTAAACATTCTTACAACAGTAAGGCATCCTCCTTAAACATTCTTACAACAGTAAGGCATCCTCCTTAAACATTCTTACAACAGTAAGGCATCCTTCTTAAACATTCTTACAACAGTAAGGCATCCTCCTTAAACATTCTTACAGCGGCAAGGCATCCTCAAACATTCTTGTAACGGCAAGGTATCCTCCTACAACAGGTAAACAGGAATAGATATGATTTTGTTGGATAGCAGATGGCCTTTGGTATATATAACTGTTATATATAATTACGTTATAACTATAGCGAGATATTAATAAATTTATAAAACTGGTTAATTATTTTCGCAAATGCTTGTTAATTAGAACACCTGTGCAACACCTGTCTTAATTATGGCGAAGTCTTTTTTACTCCTCGTAAGGACTTACTTAACTTAGGAGCAGACTTAGAATTTCTGTCTTTAATTAGAAGTCTGAAAATTATACGTAATTGACATACACGGACATCCATATTGACCAAGATTTTATCTGGTGAAAAATTAATGCTATCCCGCAAGTTATGATGTGTGTGTGTGTGTGTGTGTGTATGTGTGTGTGTGTGTGTGTGTAGCGCAGCCCAGCACGCACACACACACATACATCAAAAATAATAGCAGTTTTTCCTGTTAATTATAGGAAACTGCGTCAGCAGTTTCTGGGAGATGAAATAAATAAGTAATCTCTGAAAATTAACTTCAACCTTGTTTTTTATTACACACACACGTGTGTGCGTGTGTGTATATATATATATATGTATATGTATATATATATATATATATATATATATATATATATATATATATATATATATATAATAATGTCGTGCCGAATAGGTAAAATTGGTCAGTTAGCAAGAACTCACTTAAAATTAAGTGTTTTTTAAATTTTATCTTACACGTTTAAAGATATATTTTTTTCATTTATGTTAAAGTAAAAATTAATAATTTTGTACCAAAAGAACATTAGAAACTTGCCTAACCTTATTATAACAAGCGCAATTTAGTTTAGCCTGATCCAACTAAATATATTTTAGATAAGTTTACAATAATTTAATAACAAACACAATTAAATATATATTTTTTCTTTAGGTTCAGAATGATTTTTGCGAAATTATTGCATACATAAATTTTCGCTTGCCTTATTCGGCAAGAAGAGCGTTGCTATTTAAGCCAAAATCACAAGTTTTACCTATTCGGCACGACATACATACATATATCTATCTATCTATCTATCTATCTATCTATATATATATATATATATATATATATATATATATATATATATATATATATATATATATATATTAAAATCTGAAATTGTAAAGATGATAGGGAAAAATAGATAAATTATAAATGAAAGTGGAAGATATAGAAACTGGGATTAAATGAAGAAAACTTAAAAGTGGAGAAGTGCAGTACTTGTGTAAACATTGTCAGTGATACAGTGTACACTGTTGTGGTGTCGCCAGCAACTGTTAAGAGAGGGAGGGAGGGAGGGAGGGAGGGAGGGAGGGAGAGAGGGAGGGAAGTTCATGGAACCTCAAACAGGAAAAAACACACTGCATCATAATCATGATGGGCAGTATTTCAAAGATGAGTAGCAACAGTAATAACAACAGTAACAATGTCAACAATATGAACAGTAATAACAGCAACAGTAGCAGCATCATCTACAGTAGTAACCTGATGATCGTTAAGAGCAGCATCAGTAGGAGCTACGTCAGCAGTAGCAGTAGCAGCAGCAGCAACAACAACAGCAGAAGACAGCTACACACTCAAGCCTCTATATTCCACATTCTGCAAGTTCCTGTGTTTAACTTGAGTTTACCACAAGACCACAACACTCTGCCTTGAGAACATTCTCTTTCATCAAAATTTTCCTCATTCCTATTGCTTTATAATGTTATTTGCAAACAAAAGCTTCCGTATCTGCTGGTTTTAACTTTTCTTTAATATATCTGTAGCATTTTAACTATAACATCGAGGAGACTTGCGCATCATTCTCTCATCATGAACCAGTTACACAATTACTCAGTAACAACTTGTCAGTTCATCTCTATTTCAGCACTAACAAGATGAATCTAGTTTACTCATTAACGAGGTGGAGTTGATCAGATATGTCACTCATTGGTGACAGTTGCAAGGGTGTTCAACACCTGTAAGGTCGCCCACGGAAACACCTGCCCCTACAGGGTTGTCAATTCAATAAAGATCTTTGACAGAATTTAACAGATAAGTGGTGTACTTCCTGGGTGCGTCTCACCTTTGCGTGATTTTGCTAGCGCTGTATTTCGTGATTACCTCATACACACTTTGCTAGCGCTGTATTTCCTTACTGATTCTGAAAGCTTTAGGTCACTTCACTATGTTTTAGTTAAGGAAGTGATGTTCTGCACTAAGAGTTCACGTTAATGCTGCGTGTGAATGTTTACCAACAAGCAAGTATACTTTCACCCTTAAAGTGAGCATTAATGACCCTCGTGGTGGTCAGTAGTCTTTAAACCGAAAGAATATAAAATATACAAGCTATAGTCATAATTAATTGGATGATTATTGTGATATTTGTACTATTTATCTTTGATAATTCTCTCTGTCTGTCTCTCCCGCTGAGGGAACAAGGTTTTAACACTGGCAGGTATGTAAGAAACATGTATAAAATAACTAGGATATTCTTTAAGGAGACATTTCACCAACCAATTCCTATTAAAATATAATACAGAGACTAGAAAACACTGTATATATAATGTACAGCAAGTGATGGTGGAGGAGCTAGGTGATGGTGGAGGAGCTAGGTGATGGTGGAGGAGCTAGGTGATGGTGGAGGAGCTAGGTGATGGTGGAGGAGCTAGGTGATGGTGGAGGAGCTAGGTGATGGTGGAGGAGCTAGGTGATGGTGGAGGAGCTAGGTGATGATGGAGGAGCTAGGTGATGGTGGAGGAGCTAGGTGATTGATGGTAGAAATATTTGGGGTGGAGGACTAAGAATGCATCATTAGCAAGATCGAACATCTTGTCTCAGTAGTTGATATTCTGGTAAGTTTTACGTCGTTACTAAGATAATGTCCATTTCATTATTAATACATCAGAGATTTCCAAACCTGTGATGTAAGTGATAAAAATGTATAATAAACAACACCATATTAAGGACTTATAACGTAACCTGTTGAAGGCATTGACCTACACATGACAACTGTGTACATTCCTTAAGACAGCGGTGCAGGAAACTACTATAGATAAATGGTTCAGAGAACCTACACGTTGATAAATTAGACACATGTGCAACACCTACGTATCTTGGGTGAATAAACCTTACGCCAAACAGTGGTTTCATCAGTTCAGTACAAAGAAGAATGGTGAAGATCAGAAGTTTGAGGTAATCAGTCCCTCAGCCTGGAGTCGATGTAATCAGTACCTCAACCTTTCTGTATTGGCACAGGGGCGCCACTAGCACGATAAGAGACAACACAATAAGTGTCAGGGGCCCAAGACTTTTCAGCTGCCTCCCAGCATACACAAGGGGGATTACCACTAGACCCCTGGTTGTCTTCAAGAAGGTGCTGGACAAGCACCTAAAGTCAGTACCTGACCAGCCGGGCTGTGGTTCGTACGTCGGTTTACTTGCGGCGAACAGTAACAGCCTGGTTGATCAGGCCATGATCCACCGTGAGGCTTGGTCGCAGACCGAGCCGCGGGGACGTTGACCCTCGAAACCCTCTCAAGGTATACTCCAGGTATTTCCCATCACTTCTTTTCCCCAATCCTTTCCTCTCCCTCTTCCACACCTCTCTCTCTCTCTCTCTCTCTCTCTCTCTCTCTCTCTCTCTCTCTCTCTCTCTCTCTCTCTCTCTCTCTCTCTCTCTCTCTCTCTCTCTCTCTCTCTTTCTCTCTCTCTATCTCTCTCTCTATCTCTCTATCTCTATCTCTGTCTCCCTCCCTCCCTCCCACGCCCCCTTCCCCACACCTTCCTCAATTCCTTTTGGACTCGCAATAACGAGTCCCACAAAAATCGATACCGAGTCTCCTGAGACTGTTGACTGTATTAGCTCACCTGTCATCCTGTGCATAATGACTTCCGGTATATGGCAGAAACCCACCTCACTTTCTTTCTTTGTCTATCAAAAACTCTTTCTTTCATTCTTTTCTCACTCCCAGTTCCCGTTATTATATTCTCAAAATTCTTTTGTTTCTGCGAAATCTCATATGTACATGTTTACAATATTCATATTTTTTCCATTCTATTTTCTGTCTTTTACTAGGAATATCTTGATGTCCAGTTGTTTATAATCTAGATATTGTTAAAAGAGGTCGACCACATCTTAATAATACAAATTTTAGTAATAATTCTAGAATTAATGACAATATGTTAGGTAAAAGGACATATGTGCTACTAATGTGACATTTTATTGTGGCAATGTTTCGCTCTCCTGGAGAGTGAAACGTTGCTAAATTAACCTTACACAACAAATTTCACCCTGAACATTGCCAGTGTTCCTGCACCAGGTTGAAACTTGTTGTGCAAGATGCTGACTTAGCTCTGTAGTAACTTATGCAGCTGTAGACTTACGTCATTTTAATACAATACGCTTTAATACTGGACGGTCCCGATCACACAGCTTCTTCTTGCGTCATTTCTTACGTGTTCAGAGGTTGTGTCGGGAGTTACTCTCTATACTTCTTGTCCAGGTTAAACTCTTGATCTACCTTGTTCTGGCATCTATACACTGCCATAGTTGGGGTTTACAGATTGTTGAACTTAGAGTCAATAAAAAGTAAGTTTTTACCTTAGTGGTTCTTCATCAAGGAGAAGAAAGGTTGGCACCTCCGTCCACTTGCTGCTGACTCCCGGTGTTTGTGACACTTCTTACTCCCGGTGTTTGCGACACTTCTTACTCCCGGTGTTTGCGACACTTCTTACTCCCGGTGTTTGCGACACTTCTTACTCCCGGTGTTTGCGACACTTCTTACTCCCGGTGTTTGCGACACTTCTTACTCCCGGTGTTTGCGACACTTCTTACTCCCAGTGTTTGCGACACTTCTTACTCCCGGTGTTTGTGACACTTCTTACTCCCGGTGTTTGTGACACTTCTTACTCCCGGTGTTTGCGACACTTCTTACTCCCGGTGTTTGCGACACTTCTTACTCCCGGTGTTTGCGACACTTCTTACTCCCGGTGTTTGCGACACTTCTTACTCCCGGTGTTTGCGACACTTCTTACTCCCGGTGTTTGCGACACTTCTTACTCCCGGTGTTTGCGACACTTCTTACTCCCGGTGTTTGCGACACTTCTTACTCCCGGTGTTTGCGGCACTTCTTACTCCCGGTGTTTGCGACACTTCTTACTCCCGGTGTTTGTGACACTTCTTACTCCCGGTGTTTGCGACACTTCTTACTCCCGGTGTTTGCGACACTTCTTACTCCCGGTGTTTGCGACACTTCTTACTCCCGGTGTTTGCGACACTTCTTACTCCCGGTGTTTGCGACACTTCTTACTCCCGGTGTTTGCGACACTTCTTACTTCCGGTGTTTGCGACACTTCTTACTTCCGGTGTTTGCGACACTTCTTACTCCCGGTGTTTGCGACACTTCTTACTCCCGGTGTTTGCGACACTTCTTACTTCCGGTGTTTGCGACACTTCTTACTACCGGTGTTTGTGACACTTCTTACTCCCGGTGTTTGCGACACTTCTTACTCCCGGTGTTTGCGACACTTCTTACTCCCGGTGTTTGCGGCACTTCTTACTCCCGGTGTTTGCGGCACTTCTTACTCCCGGTGTTTGCGACACTTCTTACTCCCGGTGTTTGTGACACTTCTTACTCCCGGTGTTTGCGGCACTTCTTACTCCCGGTGTTTGTGGCACTTCTTACTCCCGGTGTTTGCGGCACTTCTTACTCCCGGTGTTTGCGACACTTCTTACTCCCGGTGTTTGCGACACTTCTTACTTCCGGCGTTTGCGACACTTCTTACTTCCGGTGTTTGCGGCACTTCTTACTCCCGGTGTTTGCGACACTTCTTACTTCCGGTGTTTGCGACACTTCTTACTCCCGGTGTTTGCGACACTTCTTACTTCCGGTGTTTGCGACACTTCTTACTTCCGGTGTTTGCGATACTTCTTACTTCCGGCGTTTGCGACACTTCTTACTCCCGGTGTTTGCGACACTTCTTACTTCCGGTGTTTGCGACACTTCTTACTCCCGGTGTTTGCGACACTTCTTACTTCCGGTGTTTGCGACACTTCTTACTTCCGGTGTTTGCGACACTTCTTACTCCCGGTTTTTGCTACACTTCTTACTCCCGGTGTTTGCGACACTTCTTACTTTCGGTGTTTGCGACACTTCTTACTTCCGGTGTTTGCGATACTTCTTACTTCCGGTGTTTGCGACACTTCTTACTCCCGGTGTTTGCGACACTTCTTACTTCCGGTGTTTGCGACACTTCTTACTCCCGGTGTTTGCGACACTTCTTTCTTCCGGTGTTTGCGACACTTCTTACTTCCGGTGTTTGCGACACTTCTTACTCCCCGTGTTTGCGACACTTCTTACTCCCGGTGTTTGCGACACTTCTTACTCCCGGTGTTTGCGACACTTCTTACTTCCGGTGTTTGCGACACTTCTTACTCCCGGTGTTTGCGACACTTCTTACTTCCGGTGTTTGCGACACTTCTTACTCCCGGTGTTTGCGACACTTCTTACTCCCGGTGTCTGCGGCACTTCTTACTCCCGGTGTTTGCGACACTTCTTACTCCCGGTGTTTGCGACACTTCTTACTCCCGGTGTTTGCGATACTTCTTACTCCCGGTGTTTGCGACACTTCTTACTTCCGGTGTTTGCGACACTTCTTACTCCCGGTGTTTGCGGCACTTCTTACTCCCGGTGTTTGCGACACTTCTTACTCCCGGTGTTTGCGACACTTCTTACTCCCGGTGTTTGCGACACTTCTTACTCCCGGTGTTTGCGACACTTCTTACTTCCGGTGTTTGCGACACTTCTTACTCCCGGTGTTTGCGACACTTCTTACTTCCGGTGTTTACGACACTTCTTACTCCCGGTGTTTGCGACACTTCTTACTTCCGGTGTTTGCGACACTTCTTACTTCCGGTGTTTGCGACACTTCTTACTTCCGGTGTTTGCGACACTTCTTACTTCCGGTGTTTGCGACACTTCTTACTTCCGGTGTTTGCGGCACTTCTTACTCCCGGTGTTTGCGACACTTCTTACTCCCGGTGTTTGCGACACTTCTTACTCCCGGTGTTTGCGACACTTCTTACTTCCGGTGTTTGCGACACTTCTTACTCCCGGTGTTTGCGACACTTCTTACTCCCGGTGTTTGCGACACTTCTTACTTCCGGTGTTTGCGACACTTCTTACTTCCGGTGTTTGCGACACTTCTTACTTCCGGTGTCGCTCCTCCTGGAAAACATTCACTGCCATTATTGTCTCCTCTCTCTCATCTCTTATTATTATTATTATACTCATCTTAAAATATTAGATTTCTGTAAAAAAAAGGCGCAATTGCTTCAGTAATTAATATAGAAATGAATGAAATGTTTTATTATTCGTATTACACGACAACAGTACTTTATTATCAATATTAAAACTGACAAAAGTTGGGCTATTTACCCTGTGGGTTAATAACCTCTTTTATCTGTATACTTCTGTGTACCACTGTGTACCACTGTGTACCACTGTGTACCACTGTGTACCTCTGTGTACCACTGTGTACCACTGTGTACCACTGTGTACCACTGTGTACCTCTGTGTACCACTGTGTACCACTGTGTACCACTGTGTACCACTGTGTACCACTGTGTACCTGTGTACCACTGTATACCTGTGTACCACTGTGTACCACTGTGTACCACTGTGTACCTCTGTGTACCTCTGTGTACCACTGTATACCACTGTATACCACTGTGTACCACTGTGTACCACTGTGTACCTCTGTGTACCACTGTGTACCTCTGTGTACCACTGTGTACCACTGTGTACCACTGTGTACCTCTGTGTACAACTGTGTACCTCTGTGTACCTCTGTGTACCACTGTATACCACTGTGTACCACTGTGTACCTCTGTGTACCACTGTGTACCTCTCTGTGCCTCTGTGTACCACTGTATACCACTATGTACCACTGTGTACCTCTGTGTACCACTGTGTACCTCTGTGTACCACTGTGTACCACTGTGTACCACTTTGTACCACTGTGTACCTCTGTGTACAACTGTGCACCAATGTGTACCACTGTGGCCCACTGTATACTACTGTTTACCACTGTGTACCTCTGTGTACCACTGTGTACCTCTGTGTACCACTGTGTAACTCGGTGTACCACTGTGTACCTCTGTGTACCACTGTGCACCAATGTGTACCACTGAGTACCTCTGTGTACCACTGTGTGTACCACTGTGTGCCACTGTGTACCTGTGTACCACTGTGTACTACTGTGTACCTCTGTGTACCACTGAGTACCACTGAGTACCACTGAGTACCACTGTGTACCACTGTGTACCAATGAGTACTACTGTGTACCACCGTGTACTACTGTGTACCTCTGTGCACCTGTGTACCATTGTGTACTAATGTGTACCACTGTGCACCACTGTGTACCACTGTGTACCTGTGTACCACTGCATACCACTGTGAATTACTGTGTACCACTGTGTACCTCTGTGTACCACTGTGTACCAGTGTGTACCTCTGTGTACCTCTGTGTACCAGTGTGTATCTCTGTGTGCCACTGTGTACCTCTGTGTACCTCTGTGTACTTCTGTGTACCACTGTGTACCACTGTATGCCACTGTGTACCAGTGTGTACCTCTGTGTACCAGTGTATACCACTGTGTACCACTGTGTAACTCTGTGTACCACTGTGTACCACTGTATAAGCTGTGTACCAGTGTGTACCTCTGTGTACCAGTGTTTACCACTGTGTATCCTGTGTAACTCTGTGTACCACTGTGTACCACTGTGTACCTCTGTGTACCAGTGTGTACCTCTGTGTACCAGTGTGTACCTCTGTGTACCACTGTGTACCTCTGTGTACCAGTGTGTACCTCCGTGTACCACTGTGTACCTCTGTGTTCCAATGTGTACCTCTGTGTACCACTGTGTACCTCTGTGTACCACTGTGTATCTGTGTACCACTGTGTACCACTGTGTACCTCTTTGTACCTCTGTGTACCACTGTGTACCACTGTGTACCAGTGTGTACCTCTGTGTACCACTGTGTACCACTGTGTACCTCTGTGTACCACTGTGTACCACTGTGTACCTCTGTGTACCACTGTGTACCACTGTGTACCTCTGTGTACCACTGTGTACCACTGTGTACCACTGTACCACTGTGTACCTGTGTGCCACTGTGTACCACTGTGTACCACTGTGTACCACTGTGTACCTCTGTGTACCACTGTGTACCACTGTGTACCTCTGTGCCACTGTGTACCCCTGTGTACCATTGTGTACCAATGTGTACCAATGTGTGCCACTGTGTACCTCTGTGTACTACTGTGTGCCACTGTGTACCACTGTGTACCACTGTGTACCTCTGTGTACCACTGTGTACCACTGTGTACCTCTGTGTACCACTGTGTACCACCGTGTACCACTGTGTACCTTTGTGTGCCACTGTGTACCACTGTGTACCACTGTGTACCACTGTGTACCAATGTGTGTCACTGTGTACCTCTGTGTACCACTGTGTGCCACTGTGTACCAGTGCGTACCACTGTGTACCTCTGTGTGCCACTGTGCACCACTGTGTACCTCTGTGTACCACTGTGCACCACTGTGTACCACTGTGTACCACTGTGTACCTCTGTGTACCATTGTGTACCACTGTGTACCTCTGTGTACCATTGTGTACCACTGTGTACCACTGTGTACCACTGTGTACCACTGTGTACCTCTGTGTACCATTTTGTACCACTGTGTGCCACTGTGTGCCACTGTGTACCATTGTGTACCATTGTGTACCACTGTGTACCACTGTGTACCATTGTGTACCACTGTGTACCATTGTGTACCACTGTGTACCACTGTGTACCATTGTATACCACTGTGTACCACTGTGTACCACTGTGTACCACTGTGTACCACTGTGTGCCACTGTGTACCTCTGTGTACCACTGTGTACCACTGTGTACCACTGTGTACCACTGTGTACCTCTGTACCACTGTGTACCAGTGTGTACCAGTGTGTACCACTGTGTACCACTGTGTTCCAGTGTGTACCACTGTGTACCACTGTGTACCTCTGTGTACCACTGTGTACCAGTGTGTACCTGTGTACCACTGTGTACCACTGTGTACCACTGTGTACCTCTGTGTACCACTGTGTACCACTGTGTACCACTGTGTACCACTGTGTACCAGTGTGTACCACTGTGTACCACTGTGTACCTCTGTGTACCACTGTGTACCACTGTGTACCACTGTGTACCTCTGTGTACCACTGTGTACCACTGTGTACCAGTGTGTACCACTGTGTACCACTGTGTACCACTGTGTACCACTGTGTACCACTGTGTACCTCTGTGTACCATTTTGTACCACTGTGTGCCACTGTGTACCATTGTGTACCACTGTGTACCACTGTTTACCACTGTGTACCACTGTGTACCATTGTGTACCACTGTGTACCATTGTGTACCATTGTGTACCACTGTGTACCACTGTGTACCACTGTGCCACTGTGTACCACTGTGTACCATTGTTTACCACTGTGTACCACTGTGTACCACTGTGTACCATTGTGTACCACTGTGTACCACTGTGTACCACTGTGTACCGCTGTGTACCACTGTGTACCATTGTGTACCACTGTGTACCACTGTGTACCCCTGTGTACCTCTGTGTACCTCTGTGCACCTCTGTGTACCACTGTGTACCACTGTGTACCACTGTGTACCACTGTGTACCACTGTGTACCTCTGTGTACCACTGTGTACCACTGTGTACTACTGTGTACCTCTGTACCACTGTGTACCAGTGTGTACCACTGTGTACCACTGTGTACCACTGTGTACCTCTGTGTACCACTGTGTACCAGTGTGTACCTCTGTGTACCACTGTGTACCACTGTGTACCACTGTGTACCAGTGTGTACCACTGTGTACCTCTGTGTACCACTGTGTAGCACTGTGTACCTCTGTGTACCTCTGTGTACCACTGTGTACCTCTGTGTACCACTGTGCACCTCTGTGTACCAGTGTGTCCCAGTGTGTACCAGTGTGTACCACTGTGTACCACTGTGTACCACTGTGTACCTCTGTGTACCACTGTGCACCTCTGTGTACCAGTGTGTCCCAGTGTGTACCAGTGTGTACCACTGTGTACCACTGTGTACCACTGTGTACCACTGTGTACCTCTGTGTACCACTGTGCACCTCTGTGTACCAGTGTGTCCCAGTGTGTACCAGTGTGTACCACTGTGTACCACTGTGTACCACTGTGTACCACTGTGTACCTCTGTGTACCACTGTGTACCACTGTGTACCACTGTGTACCACTGTGTACCTCTGTGTACCACTGTGTACCATTGTGTACCAGTGTGTACCACTGTGTACCCCTGTGTACCCCTGTGTACCTCTGTGTACCTCTGTGCACCTCTGTGTACCACTGTGTACCACTGTGTACCACTGTGTACCACTGTGTACCACTGTGTACCTCTGTGTACCACTGTGTACCACTGTGTACTACTGTGTACCTCTGTACCACTGTGTACCAGTGTGTACCACTGTGTACCAGTGTGTACCACTGTGTACCACTGTGTACCTCTGTGTACCACTGTGTACCAGTGTGTACCTCTGTGTACCACTGTGTACCACTGTGTACCACTGTGTACCAGTGTGTACCACTGTGTACCTCTGTGTACCACTGTGTAGCACTGTGTACCTCTGTGTACCTCTGTGTACCACTGTGTACCTCTGTGTACCACTGTGCACCTCTGTGTACCAGTGTGTCCCAGTGTGTACCAGTGTGTACCACTGTGTACCACTGTGTACCACTGTGTACCACTGTGTACCTCTGTGTACCACTGTGCACCTCTGTGTACCAGTGTGTCCCAGTGTGTACCAGTGTGTACCACTGTGTACCACTGTGTACCACTGTGTACCACTGTGTACCTCTGTGTACCACTGTGCACCTCTGTGTACCAGTGTGTCCCAGTGTGTACCACTGTGTACCACTGTGTACCACTGTGTACCACTGTGTACCTCTGTGTACCACTGTGTACCACTGTGTACCACTGTACCACTGTGTACCTCTGTGTACCACTGTGTACCACTGTGTACCACTGTGTACCACTGTACCTCTGTGTACCACTGTGTACCACTGTGTACCACTGTGTACCACTGTGTACCTCTGTGTACCACTGTGTACCACTGTGTACCACTGTGTACCACTGTGTACCACTGTGTACCACTTTGTACCTCTGTGTACCACTGTGTACCACTGTGTACCACTGTGTACCTCTGTGTACCACTGTGTACCACTGTGTACCTCTTTGTACCACTGTGTACCACTGTGTACCACTGTGTACCACTGTGTACCACTGTGTACCTCTTTGTACCACTGTGTACCACTGTGTACCACTGTGTACCACTGTGTACCACTGTGTACCTCTGTGTACCTCTGTGTACCACTGTGTACCACTGTGTACCACTGTGTACCACTGTGTACCTCTTTGTACCACTGTGTACCACTGTGTACCACTGTGTACCACTGTGTACCACTGTGTACCTCTTTGTACCACTGTGTACCACTGTGTACCACTGTGTACCACTGTGTACCACTGTGCACCACTGTGTACCTCTTTGTACCACTGTGTACCACTGTGTACCACTGTGTACCACTGTGTACCACTGTGTACCACTGTGTACCTCTTTGTACCACTGTGTACCACTGTGTACCACTGTGTACCACTGTGTACCACTGTGAACCACTGTGTACCACTGTGAACCACTGTGTACCACTGTGAACCACTGTGTACCACTGTGTACCACTGTGTACCAGTGTATATTTGTCTCAAGAATCTCGTTCTCAGAACAAACCACCAATTTTATACTATTTTTTCAACAATAACTGATGTATTAATCCAGTAAATGAGAGTCATGACAAGGAATTGTATTTCTTCAGATAATCCATAACACAAAGAGTAAAAGGTCATTGTAATGCATTTCAAGTGGTGAAATAAATGGTCTTGATGGTAATAATAAGTCTCGTCTTGATTTGTGTGTACAAATCACAATTAAATGTTTGATTGTAACTATGAAACTAAATACAACAGTGACAATAAACAAAAGTGCCTAAGCCCTTCGATGTGTTTCACAAACCATAGTGTATCTTCAGAGGAGTTAGCAAGAAGAATCAAGAGGTAGCGCACTTCATAAGTTCCTAGATGAGACAGCTCCTCAAGTTTAATTATAAGATCAATGAGGAGTGTAGCAGCCGTAATATTCTACGCTCTTTTTGAGTTCCATCTGCGAACTCATTAGGTACACAAAAACTGAGGACCAATAGAGCAGGCCAACTTTCCCATTCTGGTAGACCAAGATGAATAAGACACATGTGTAATAACTTGGTATTAATTATTGAGAGACGTTTTGCCCCCACAGCAGGCTTTACCAATCTTATAGAGAGGCATGAGGATGGAGAAAAGAGGTGCAGCAGGTGAACGCAGTGATTCATGTGGGTGGGACCCACTAATGGAAGTCTTGACAATGATCACATAGTGTTGCTGATCAGAGAATGTTCCCTACGACTTTACTGGTCCTTGTTGACCTACTTTCACTAGTGGTCCTTGTTGACCTAGTTTCAATAGTGGTCCTTGCTGACCTAGTTTCAATAGTGGTCCTTGCTGACCTACTTTCACTAGTGGTCCTTGTTGACCTACTTTCACTAGTGGTCCTTGTTGACCTACTTTCACTAGTGGTCCTTGTTGACCTACTTTCACTAGTGGTCCTTGTTGACCTACTTTCACTAGTGGTCGTTGTTGACCTACTTTCACTAGTGGCCCATGTTGACCTACTTTCACTAGTGGTCCTTGTTGACCTACTTTCACTAGTGGTCGTTGTTGACCTACTTTCACTAGTGGCCCATGTTGACCTACTTTCACTAGTGGTCCTTGTTGACCTACTTTCACTAGTGGCCCATGTTGACCTACTTTCACTAGTGGCCCTTGACCTACTTTCACTAGTGGTCCTTGTTGTCCTTTCATTAGTGATCATTGTTCACCTACTTTCTCTAGTGGTCTTTGTTACTCTACTTTCACTAGTGGTCGTTGTTGACCTACTTTCACTAGTGGCCCATGTTGACCTACTTTCACTAGTGGTCCTTGTTACCTACTTTCACTAGTGGCCCATGTTGAACTACTTTCACTAGTGGCCCATGTTGACCTACTTTCACTAGTGGTCCTTGTTGACCTGCTTTCACTAGTGGCCCATGTTGACCTACTTTCACTAATGGTCGTTGTTGACCTACTTTCACTAGTAGTCCTTGTTGACTTACTTTCACTAGTGGTCCTTGTTGACCTACTTTCACTAGTGACCCATGTTGACCTACTTTCACTGGTGGACCATGTTGACCTACTTTCACTGGTGGTCCTTGTTGACCTACTTTCACTAGTGGCCCATGTTGACCTACTTTCACTAGTGGTCGTTGTTGACCTACTTTTACTAGTGGTCCTTGTTGACCTACTTTCACTAGTGACCCATGTTGACCTACTTTCACTGGTGGCCCATGTTGACCTACTTTCACCAGTGGCCCATGTTGACCTTTCACTAGTGGTCCTTGTTGACCTATTTTCACAAGTGGTCCTTGTTGACCTACTTTCGCTAGTGGTCCTTGTTCACCTACTTTCACTAATGGTCCTTGTTCACCTACTTTCACTAATGGTCCTCCTTGTTGACCTACTTTCACTAGTTTAGTGTGTTGGTATATTCAGTGTGTTGGTATATTTAATGTATTGGTATATTGGTATATTTAACGTGTTGGTATGGTGGTATATTTATTGTGTTGGTATATTGATATATTTAACGTGTTGGTATAGTGGTATATTCAGTGTCTTGGCATATTTAGTGTTGGTATTTTCAATTTGTTGGTATATTAGTATATTCAGTTTGTTGGTATATTGGTATATTTAATGTGTTGGTATATTTAGTGTGTTGGTGTATTCAGTTTGTTGGTGTATTCAGTTTGTTGGTGTATTCAGTTTGTTGGTGTATTCAGTTTGTTGGTGTATTCAGTTTGTTGGTGTATTCAGTTTGTTGGTGTATTCAGTTTGTTGGTGTATTCAGTTTGTTGGTGTATTCAGTTTGTTGGTGTATTCAGTTTGTTGGTGTATTCAGTTTGTTGGTGTATTCAGTTTGTTGGTGTATTCAGTTTGTTGGTGTATTCAGTTTGTTGGTGTATTCAGTTTGTTGGTGTATTCAGTTTGTTGGTATATTTAGTGTGTCGGTATATTTAGTGTGTTGGTATATTCAGTGTGTTGGTATATTTAGTGTATTGGTATGTTCAGTATGTTGGTATACAGTGTGTTTGTATATTTAGTGTGTTGGTATATTTAGTGTGTTGGTATATTCAGTGCGTTGGTATATTCAGTGTGTTGGTATATTCAGTGTGTTGGTATATTCAGTGTGTTGGTATATTCAGTATGTTGGTATATTCAGTGTGTTGGTATATTTAGTGTGTTGGTATATTCAGTTTGTTGGGATATTTAGTGTCTTGATATGTTTAGTGTGTTGGTATATTCATTTTGTTAGTATATTCAGTTTGTTGGTATATTTAGTGTGTTGGTATATTTAGTTTGTCGGTATATTCAGTTTATTGGTATATTAAGTTTGTTGGTATATTTAGTGTGTTGGCATATTCATTGTGTTGGTATATTCAGTGTGTTGGTATATTTAGTGTGTTGGTATATTTAGAGTATTGGTATATTCAGTGTGTTGGTATATTTAGTGTCTTGATATATTTAGCGTCTTGGTATATTTAGTGTGTCGGTATATTCATTGTGTTGGTATATTCAGTTTGTTGGTATATTTAGTATGTTGGAATATTTAGTGTGTTGGTATATTTAGTGTGTTGGTATATTTAGTGTGTCGGTATATTCAGTTCGTTGGTATATTCAGTTGTTATATTTAGTGTGTTGGTATATTTAGTGTGTTGGTATATTTAGTGTGTTGGTATATTTAGTGTTGTATATTCATGTGCCGCATTACAATATTATTGATGGATATATTGTGTACCGTGTTGGTATATTTTGTGCCACTTAACAATTTAATAACCAAGTTATATATCATATGGTCGTGTGTGTGTATTGATTTCAAGTTGAATTAATGACAGGATTCAGTGTATTGATTAATATTCTCCCTGTTATTAGTGTCTCTGTTTATATCCTTGTTCTCTCTCTCTCTCTCTCTCTCTCTCTCTCTCTCTCTCTCTCTCTCTCTCTCTCTCTCTCTCTCTCTCTCTCTCTCTGCCCCCTCTCCCTTTCTCTCCCTCTCTGTCTCTGTCTCTTTTTTTTTTTTTTTTTTTTTTTTTTTTACACAGGGTTTGACAAGGTTAAGGATCCCTAGCATTATTGACAAGCCAATTACAGGTTAAGGATTCCTAACTTTATTGACAAGCTAAGAGCTGTTACCTACATCAGCTCATTTGAAAGCATTTTTATTGCTATGAGACATACAAGTAGGGAATAGGATGAAGTTGGAGCCATATGTGAGCCAGCATTTTCATTTGATCAACTGACTTTATCTCGTTGACATCATTATGCTATAAGAATGTGTACCATACTCGAGTCATCCTGGGGATAAATGATCTCAGATGAAGTGATGTTCTGGAGAAGGGTACAGCCAGAGTGAAGTTGCTGCTTTCTGCCCGTCTTGTGGCATAAAAGCTTTTTTCACGCTGTCCTCGAAGTGGATCCAAGTGTGGTACTTTGACAATATTGGCCTTGTACTTACTCTCTCTCTCTCTCTCTCTCTTTGTCTTTCTCATTCTTTTTTTTCCGTCTCCATTCTTTCCTCTTTTCTGCATCTCCTCGTTTTTTATTGTCTCTCTTGCTTTCTCCCTCTTTTTCTTGTCTTTATCTAGTTTTCTCCTCTCTGATTTTCTCTTCTTCCCTTTCCTCTTGCTTTCTATCTTCCTTTTTTCCTTTCTCCCTCTTATCTTCTCCTCTTTTGCCTCTTCTTTATCTCCCTTTCCCCTCCCTGTGAATGTCTCCTCTACCTTCTGACCATATTGTGTGCACCAGTCTGGCACACTAGCACTAAGATCATCACTCTTCTTCCCTCCCCCAGGCACTGTGTAAGATTGCTGCCAACTATCAGAATCGTAAGATCGCCTGTGTCCCGGACATCAGACTGGAGGATGGTTCTGAAGCCTGGTACGTATCCTGCCTCCTCTTACCTTATGTTTACTCTCGCCCTTCTAATTACTTACCCAGATGATTACTTGTAATTATCTTGGTTAGTCGGTGGGTGTTGTGATCCAGCTTCTGGGTCCGGCTCTTTAGCTCTTTCTATGCGAGTCTGTGGGTGTTGTGATACAGCTCTTGGGTCTGCCTCTTTTGCTCTTTCTATGTGAGACTTTGGGTGTTGTGATGCAGCTTCTGGGCCTGCTTCTTGAGCTCTTTCTGTGTGAGTCTGTGCGTGTTGTGATGCAACTCTTAGACCCACCTCTCTAACTTACTGAGTTAGTGGGTGTTGGACTGCAGTTCTTGGACTCACTTATCTAACTTACTGAGTTAGTGGGTATTGGGATGCAGCTCTTGGGTCCCCTACTTAAACTATTGAATCAGCTTTTATATGTTACTATAACATGTTACGTAAGAGAATACTGTTATACCTGTTCTTCAAGCTGTGTACTTTCTTCAACGTCTACGATATGGCCGCACGTAGTCCAACGTACGAACCAAAGCCCGGCTGATCCGGCATTGACTTTAGGTATCTGTCCAGCTCTCTCTTGAAAGCAGCCAGGGGTTTATTGGTAATTCCCCTTATGCTTGGTGGGAGGCTGTTGAACAGTCTTGGGCCCCGGACACTTATGGTGTTTTCTCTTAGTGTACCAATGGCGCCCCTACTTTTAATTGGGGGTATTTTGCATCGCCTGCCCAGTCTTTTACTTTCGTAGGGAGTGACTTTCTGTGTGCAGATTCAGGACAATTCTTTTTAGGTTTTTCCAAGTGTTGATTATGATATATTCCTCTCTTGCGTTCCAACGAGTACAAGTCAAGTGCTTCCAAGCGTTCTCAGTAGTTCAGGTGCTTGTTAGAACTTACACATGCAGTAAAGGATCTCTGTACACTCTCTAGATCTGCAGTTTCACCTGCTTTGAACGGAGATGATAATGTACAGCAGTATTCCAGCCTGGAGTGAACAAGTGATTTGAAAAGGATCATCATTAGCTTGGTATTTCTCGTTTTGAACATTCTCATTATCCATCCTATCATTTTCTTTGCACTTGTGATCATGGCACTGTTGTGATCCTATATCCTTTCTAAATATAAACTTATACAATTTGAATGGATTGTTTCGAGTTCTTTCTTGAAGGAATATCCTTAGAACCTTATTTATATTTCCCTTGTTTATGCCCATCTTCCACTTATACACTTCAGTCATGTCTTCCCTCGGTCTTCGTCTTACAAGTAAATGTAGATTAAGGGATTTCAGTCGTTCTTCGTATTGACGATTACTTATGCAATGGATCAATTTTTTCATTCTTCTCTGAATGTTCTCTAACGAATTAATATCCATTCTGTAGTATGGAGACCAAAACTGAGCTGCATAATCATTAGCTTGTCAGTTTTCTGAGACATTTATCTGCAATTCTCTGAACTCTTGCTGTTTATACTTTTATTTTTTTTATTATCACACTGGCCGATTCCCACCAAGGCAGGGTAGCCCGAAAAAGAAAAACTTTCACCATCATTCACTCCATCACTGTCTTGCCAGAAGGGTCCTTTACACTACAGTTTTTAAACTGCAACATTAACACCCCTCCTTCAGAGTGCAGGCACTGTACTTCCCATCTCCAGGACTCAAGTCCGGCCTGCCGGTTTCCCTGAACCCCTTCATAAATGTTACTTTGCTCACACTCCAACAGCACGTCAAGTATTAAAAACCATTTGTCTCCATTCACTCCTATCAAACACGCTCAGGCATGCCTGCTGGAAGTCCAAGCCCCTCGCACACAAAACCTTTACCCCCTCCCTCCAACCTTTCCTAGGCCGACCCCTACCCCGCCTTCCTTCCACTACAGACTGATACACTCTTGAAGTCATTCTGTTTCGCTCCATTCTCTCTACATGTCCGAACCACCTCAACAACCCTTCCTCAGCCCTCTGGACAACAGTTTTGGTAATCCCGCACCTCCTCCTAACTTCCAAACTACGAATTCTCTGCATTATATTCACACCACACATTGCCCTCAGACATGACATCTCCACTGCCTCCAGCCTTCTCCTCGCTGCAACATTCATCACCCATGCTTCACACGCATATAAGAGCGTTGGTAAAACTATACTCTCATACAATACCCTCTTTGCCTCCAAGAACAAAGTTCTTTGTCTCCACAGACTCCTAAGTGCACCACTCACCCTTTTCCCCTCATCAATTCTACGATTCACCTCATCTTTCATAGACCCATCCGCTGACACGTCCACTCCCAAATATCTGAATACATTCACCTCCTCCATACTCTCTCCCTCCAATCTGATATCCAATCTTTCATCACCTAAACTTTTTGTTATCCTCATAACCTTACTCTTTCCTTTATTCACTTTTAATTTTCTTCTTTTGCATACCCTACCAAATTCATCCACCAACCTCTGCAACTTCTCTTCAGAATCTCCCAAGAGCACAGTGTCATCAGCAAAGAGCAACTGTGACAACTCCCACTTTATGTGTGATTCTTTATCTTTTAACTCCACGCCTCTTGCCAAGACCCTCGCATTTACTTCTCTTACAACCCCATCTATAAATATATTAAACAACCACGGTGACATCACACATCCTTGTCTAAGGCCTACTTTTACTGGGAAATAATCTCCCTCTTTCCTACATACTCTAACTTGAGCCTCACTATCCTCGTAAAAACTCTTCACTGCTTTCAGTAACCTACCTCCTACACCATACACCTGCAACATCTGCCACATTGCCCCCCTATCCACCCTGTCATACGCCTTTTCCAAATCCATAAATGCCACAAAAACCTCTTTAGCCTTATCTAAATACTGTTCACTTATATGTTTCACTGTAAACACCTGGTCCACACACCCCCTACCTTTCCTAAAGCCTCCTTGTTCATCTGCTATCCTATTCTCCGTCTTACTCTTAATTCTTTCAATAATAACTCTACCATACACTTTACCAGGTATACTCAACAGACTTATCCCCCTATAATTTTTGCACTCTCTTTTGTCCCCTTTGCCTTTTTACAAAGGAACTATGCATGCTCTCTGCCAATCCCTAGGTACCTTACCCTCTTCCATACATTTATTAAATAATAGCACCAACCACTCCAAAACTATATCCCCACCTGCTTTTAACATTTCTATCTTTATCCCATCAATCCCGGCTGCCTTACCCCCTTTCATTTTACCTACTGCCTTACGAACTTCCCCCACACTCACAACTGGCTCTTCCTCACTCCTACAAGATGTTATTCCTCCTTTCCCTATACACGAAATCACAGCTTCCCTATCTTCATCAACATTTAACAATTCTTCAAAATATTCTTTCCATCTTCCCAATACCTCTAACTCTCCATTTAATAACTCTCCTCTCCTATTTTTAACTGACAAATCCATTTGTTCTCTAGGCTTTCTTAACTTGTTAATCTCACTCCAAAACTTTTTCTTATTTTCAACAAAATTTGGTGATAACATCTCTCCCACTCTCTCATTTGCTCTCTTTTTACATTGCTTCACCACTCTCTTAACCTCTCTCTCTTTTTCTCCATATACTCTTCCCTCCTTGCATCACTTCTACTTTGTAAAAACTTCTCATATGCTAACTTTTTCTCCCTTACTACTCTCTTTACATCATCATTCCACCAATCGCTCCTCTTCCCTCCTGCACCCACTTTCCTGTAACCACAAACTTCTGCTGAACACTCTAACACTACATTTTTAAACCTACCCCATACCTCTTCGACCCCATTGCCTATGCTCTCATTAGCCCATCTATCCTCCAATAGCTGTTTATATCTTACCCTAACTGCCTCCTCTTTTAGTTTATAAACCTTCACCTGTCTCTTCCCTGATGCTTCTGTTCTCCTTGTATCCCATCTACCTTTTACTCTGTGTAGCTACAACTAAAAAGTGATCTGATATATCTGTGGCCCCTCTATAAACATGTACATCCTGAAGTCTAGTCAACAGTCTTTTATCTACCAATACATAATCCAACAAACTACTGTCATTTCGCCCTACATCATATCTTGTATACTTATTTATCTTCTTTTTCTTAAAATATGTATTACCTATAACTAAACCCCTTTCTATACAAAGTTCAATCAAAGGGCTCCCATTATCATTTACACCTGGCACCCCAAACTTACCTACCACACCCTCTCTAAAAGTTTATACTTCTTGATATAAATCCCAGTAATCTCTTTGCCTTATTACATAAGCTTACCAAACCTCTCAAGTCTTTTTCGCATTCTGTACGGCCAAATTCTATATTATTTAGTTTACAAGTGCTGAGGTTATGTACATTTCCAAACTTTAGGACTTGAAGGCAGTGTGCAGCTCTTGTAAAGACTCAGGAGTCGTGCACCGCTTGTACAGTCAGTCAAGTTGACATGGGTCAGTTGGCAGCAGATAGCAGGGAACATCAATTAGTACTAAGCTGCTGATGTAAGGAGACAGTGCAGGTGATTATCCACACACACACACACACACACACACACACACACACACACACACACACACACACACACACACACACACACATCCACACACCCACACATCCTTCCTGAGGAAGGATAGAAGGAGCAGGGGGGAGGAGGGGTTGCACTACTAATAAAAAACCGGTGGGATTATCAAGAAATGGAAGGTATGGACGAGATTGGAGAAAGGGATTACATAGTAGGTACAGTTCAGTCAGGGGAACACAAGGTAGTCATTGCAGTTATGTATAACCCACCACAGAACTGCAGGAGGCCAAGAGAGGAATATGATGAATGCAACAGAGCAGTGGTGGACACTCTAGCTGAGGTGGCAAGAAGGGCCCACTCAAGTAGAGTGAAGTTACTGGTCATGGGCGACTTCAATCACAGGGAGATTGATTGGGAAAACCTGGAGCCACATGGGGGTCCTGAAACATGGAGAGCCAAGATGATGGATGTGGTGCTGGCAAATCTCATGCACCAACATGTTAGAGATACTACCAGAGAGAGAGAGGGAAGGATGAACCAGCAAGACTGGACCTCGTGTTCACCCTGAGTAGCTCAGACATTGAGCACATCACATATGAAAGGCCCCTTGGAGCTAGTGACCACGTAGTTTTGAGCTTTGAATACATCGTGGAGCTAAAAGTAGAGAGGGTAACAGGAGTAGAAAGGGAAAAGCTAAACTATAAAATGGGGGACTACACAGGAATGAGGACCTTCCTGCAGGAGGTTCAGTGGGAACAGGAGTTAGTAGGAAAATCAATAAACGAAATGATGGACCTTATAACAACAAAATGCAAGGAGGCAGAGGAAAGGTTTGTTCCCAAGGGTAACAGAAATAATGAGAAGGACAGAACGAGCCCTTAGTTTACCCGAAGGTGCAGGGAGGCAAAAACTAGGTGCTCTAGAGAATGGAAAAAGTACAGAAGGCAAAGGACTCAGGAGAATAAAGAGATTAGTCGACGAGCCAGAAACGAGTATGCACAGGTAAGAAGGGAGGCGAAGCAGCAGTATGAAAATGACATAGCATCGAAAGTCAAGTCTGTCCCGAAACTACTCTACAGCCACATCAGGAGGAAGACATCAGTCAAGGACCAGGTAATCAGGCTGAGGAAAGAAGGTGGGGAGCTCACAAGAAACGACCAGGAGGTATGTGAGGAGCTCAACATGAGATTTCAGGAAGTATTTACAGTGGAGGCTGAAGGGACAACAGGAAGACAAAACTGTGGCGTACAGCAACAAGGGATATACCAACAAGTGTTGGATGAATTACACACAACTGAGGAGGAGGTGGAGAAGCTCCTAAGTGACCTTGATACCTCAAAGGCGGTGGGACCGGACAACATCTCTCCGTGGGTCCTTAGAGAGGGAGCAGGGACACTATGTGTGCCACTAACCAAAATCTTCAACACTTCCCTTGAAACTGGGCAACTACCTGAAGTACGGAAGAAGGCAAATGTAGTCCCCATCTTTAAGAAGAGAGAAATGAAGCGCTAAATTATAGACCAGTGTCACTGACATGTATAGTATGCAAAGTCTTGGAAAAGATTATCAGGAGGAGAATGGTGGAGCACCTGGAGTGGAACAAGATTATAAACGACAGCCAGCACGGATTCATGGAAGGCAAATCCTGTGTCACAAACCTACTAGAGTTTTACGACAAGGTAACTGAAGTAAGAAATGAGAGGGAGGGGTGGGTTGATTGCATTTTCTTGGACTGTAAGAAGGCCTTCGACACAGTTCCTCACAAGAGATTAATACAGAAGCTAGAGGAACAGGCACGTATAACAAGGAAGGGCACTGCAATGGATCAGAGAATACCTAACAGGGAGGCAACAGCGAGTCATGGTCCGTGATGAGGTATCACAGTGGGCGCCAGTGACGAGCGGGGTCCCACAGGGGTCAGTCCTGAGACCAGTGCTATTCTTGGTATATGTGAACGACATGACGGAAGGGATAGACTCAGAAGTGTCACTGTTTGCAGATGACGTGAAGTTAATGAGGAGAATTAAATCAGATGCGGACCAGACAGGTCTACAAAGAGACCTGGACAGGATGGATGTGTGGTCCAGAAACTGGCTTCTAGAATTTAACCCCGCCAAATGCAAAGTCATGAAGATCGGAGGAGGGCAAAGAAGACTGCAGACAGAATATAGGCTAGGTGGCCAAAGGCTGCAAACCTCACTCAAGGAGAAAGACCTAGGAGTGAGTATAATACCGAGTACATCGCCAGAAGCACACATTAACCAGATAACTGCTGCGGCATATGGGCGCTTGGCAAACCTGAGAATAGCGTTCCGGTACCTCAGTAAGGAATCGTTCAAGACTTCATACACTGTGTACGTCAGGCCCATACTGGAGTACGCAGCACCAGTTTTGAACCCACACCTGGTCAAACACGTCAAGAAATTAGAGAAAGTGCAAAGGTTTGCAACAAGGCTAGTTCCAGAGATAAGGGGAATGTCCTATGAAGAAAGGGTAAGGGAAATCGGTCTGACAACACTGGAGGACAGGAGGGTCAGGGGAGACATGATAACGACATACAAAATACTGCGTGGAATAGACAAGGTGGACAGAGACAGGATGTTCCAGAGATGGGACACAGAAACAATTGGAAGCTGAAGACTCAGATGAGTCAAAGGGATATTAGGAAGTATTTCTTCAGTAGAGTAGTTAGGAAGTGGAATAGTCTGGCAAGCGATGTAGTGGAGGCAGGAACTATACATAGTTTTAAGACGAGGTATGATAAAGCTCATGGAGCAGGGGGAGAGAGGACCTAGTAGCGGTCGGTGAAGAGGCGGGGCCAGGAGCTGAGTCTCGACCTCTGCAACCACAATTAGGCGAGTACACACACACCCACAAACCCACAAACACCTACCCACATCCACTCACACACACACACACCCACATCCACCCACACACACAAAACCCACACACACACACAAAACCCACACACACACACAAAACACACACACACACACACACACACACACACACACACACACACACACACACACACACACACACACACACACACACACACACACACAGTCGTAGAGCCAGAAACGAATATGCACAGATAAGAAGGGAGGCCCAAAGACAATATGAAAACGACATAGCAACGAAAACCAAATCTGACCCGAAACTGTTATACAGCCACATCAGGAGGAAAACAACAGTCAAGGACCAGGTAATCAGGCTAAGGAAGGAAGGAGGAGAGACAGCAAGAAATGACCGTGAAGTATGTGAGGAACTCAACAATAGATTCAAAGAAGTGTTCACAGAGGAGACAGAAAGGGCTCCAGAAAGACGGAGAGGTGGGGCACACCACCAAGTACTGGACACAGTGCACACAACCGAGGAAGAAGTGAACAGGCTTCTGAGTGAGCTAGATACCTCAAAGGCAATGGGGCCAGATAACATCTCCCCATGGGTCCTGAGAGAGGGAGCAGAAGCGCTATTTGTACCCCTAACAACAATATTTAATACATCTATCGAAACAGGGAGATTGCCTGAGGCATGGAAGACAGCAAATGTAGTCCCAATCTTTAAAAAAGGAGACAGACATGAAGCACTAAACTACAGACCAGTGTCACTGACATGTATAGTATGCAAAATCATGGAGAAGATTATCAGGAGAAGAGTGGTGGAACACCTAGAAAGGAATGATCTCATCAACAGCAGCCAACATGGTTTCAGGGACGGGAAATCCTGTGTCATAAACCTACTGGAGTTCTATGACATGGTGACAGCAGTAAGACAAGAGAGAGAGGGGTGGGTGGATTGCATATTCTTGGACTGCAAGAAGGCGTTTGACACAGTTCCACACTAGAGATTGGTGCAAAAACTGGAGGACCAAGCAGGAATAACAGATAAGCCACTACAATGGATCAAGGAATACTTGTCAGGAAGACAGTAGCGAGTCATGGTACGTGGCGAGGTGTCAGAGTGGGCACCTGTGACCAGCGGGGTCCCACAGGGGCCAGTGCTGTTTCTGGTATTTGTGAACGACATGACGGAAGGAATAGACTCTGAGGTGTCCCTGTTTGCAGATGACGTGAAGTTGATGAGAAGAATTCACTCGATCGAAGACCAAGCAGAACTACGAAGGGATCTGGACAGGCTGCAGACCTGGTCCAGCAATTGGCTCCTGGAGTTCAATCCCACCAAGTGCAAAGCCATGAAGATTGGGGAAGGGCAAAGAAGACCGCAGACGGAGCACAGTCTAGGGGGCCAGAGACTACAAACCTCACTCAAGGAAAAAGATCTTGGGGTGAGTATAACACCAGGCACATCTCCTGAAGAGCACATCAACCAAATAACGGCTGCAGCATATGGACACCTAGCAAACCTCAAAACAGCATTCCGACATCTTAATAAGGAATCGTTCAGGACCCTGTACACCGTGTACGTTAGGCCCATATCGGAGTATGCGGCACCAGTTTGGAACCCACACCTAGCCAAGCACGTAAAGAAACTAGAGAAAGTGCAAAGGTTTGCAACAAGACTAGTCCCAGAGCTAAGAGGTATGTCCTACGAGGAGGGTTCAGGGAAATCAACCTGACGACACTGGAGGACAGGAGAGATAGGGGGACATGATAACGACATACAAAATACTGAGACGAATTGACAAGGAGGACAAAGACAGGATGTTCCAGAGATTGGACACAGCAACAAGGGGACACAGTTGGAAGTTGAAGACACAGATGAATCACAGGGATGTTAGGAAGTATTTCTTCAGCCACAGGGTAGTCAGTAAGTGGAATAGTTTGGGAAGCGATGTAGTGGAGGCAAGATCCATACATAGCTTTAAGCAGAGGTATGATAAAGCTCATGGTTCAGGGAGAGTGACCTAGTAGCGATCAGTGAAGAGGCGGGGCCAGGAGCTTGGACTCGACCCCTGCAACCTCAACTAGGTGAGTACAACTAGGTGAGTACACGGGGCCAGGAGTTGAGTCTCGACCCCTGCAACCACAATTAGGTGAGTACACACACATAAACATACATACAGAGGTTGGGGGTCAGAGGTCCGTCAGCAGCGGAGAGGTCAAATCAATATTCCAGGTTTGGTGTAGTGTTGGGTTGGGTTGTGGGGTTGAGGTGTACTGGTGTTTACAAGAGCTTAACATCCTCATTTAATACAAATATCGACTCCAGACCTCGCGAAACTTCCTGCAGTCCAAGAATACCGTTTAACACTTTAATTACACTGACCTTATTGGGTATCGGTCAACAGAAGAGCGTGTTGCGCTGTTGACCCTGAACTTGCTAATTTGCTTTCTCTCAGCAAGAATCATTATGCAAACCTGACAAACATACTTTTTATTTTTCATGTTTTATGAAATTCAATCTGCTCATTTTGAATATATTTCATTCATGGCAAATTATATATATATATATATATATATATATATATATATATATATATATATATATATATATATATATATATATATATATATATATATAATGGTTGGTTAACATATTTATAGATGAGTTTGTAGAAGAAGTAAATGCTAGGGTGTTGGGGAGAGGGGTGGGATTAAACTATGGGTAATCAAATACAAAATGGGAGTTGACACAGTTACTTTTTGCTGATGATACTGTGCTTATAAGGGAGATTCTAAAGAAAAGTTGCAGAGGTTAGTGGACGAGTTTGGGAGTGTGTGTGTAAAGGTAGAAAGTTGAAAGTGAACATAGATAATAGTAAGGTGATGAGAGTATCAAACGATTTAGATAAAGAAAAATTGGATATCACATTGGAGGGAGGAAGTATGGAAGGAGTGAATGTTTTCAGATATTTGGGAGTTGACGTGTCAGCGGATGGATTTATGAAGGATGAAGTTAACCATAGGATTGATGAAGGAAAAAAGGTGAGTAGTGCGTTGAGGCATCTCTAGAGACAAAGAACGTTATCTATAGAGGCAAAGAAGGGAATGTACGAGAGTATAGTGGTACCAACACTCTTATATGGGTGTGAAGCTTGGGTTGTAAATGGTGCAGCGAGGAGGCAGCTGGAGGCAGTAAAGATGTCCTGTCTAAGGGCAATGTGTGGTGTAAACATTATGCAGAGAACTCGATGTGTGGAAATTAGGAGAAGGTGTGGAGTTGCTAAAAGTATTTATCAGAGGACTGAGGGGTTGTTGAGGGGGTTTGGTCATTTAGAGAGATTGGAACAAAGTAGAATGACTTGGAAAGCGTATAAATCTGTAGGGAAAAGAAGGCGGAATAGGGGTCGTCCCGAAAAGCTTCGAGGGAGGGGGTAAAGGAGGTTTTGTGGGTGAGGGGCTTGGACTTCCATCAAGCATGCGTGAGCGTGTTAGGAGTGAATGGAGACGAATGGTTTTTGGGACCTGAGGAGCTGTTGGAGTGTAAGCAGGGTAATATTTTGTGAAGGGATTCATGGAAATCGGTTAGCCGGACTTGAGTCCTGGAAATGGGAAGTACAATGCCTGCACTTTAAAGGAGGGGGTTGGAATATTGGCAGTTTGGAGTGACATCTGAACTGTCGTATCTGGGCGCCTCTGCGAACACAGTGATTATGTGAGAATGATGGTAAGTGTTTTATAATGAAACTTTTTTCTTTCTTTTTGGGTAACCCAGCCTCGGTGGGAAGTAGCCCACGTGTTATATATATATATATATATATATATATATATATATATATATATATATATATATCTATATATATATATATATATATATATATATCTGTGTGTGTGTGTCCTCACCTAATTGTGATTTCAAGTGTCGAGTCATAGCTCCTGGCCCCGCGTCTTCACTGGCCACCAGGACACGTGTTTGTGTGTGTTTATTGTAAGATGGCTCTTGACAAGGTACCACACAAGAGACTAGACAAAAGCCAGAGGAGTAGGCTTGAATAACAGGTAAGGCACTAAGTAGATCAAGGAATACTTACGAGGAAGAAAACAGTGTGCTCCCGAGAAGAGGTGTCAGGCTGGGCACATGTGACGAGTGGGATTCCACAAGGATCATTACTAAAATCAGTACTATTTCTTGTATACGTGAATGACGTGATGGAAGCGACAGTCAGAGGTATCCCTCTGCGCAGATGATGTGAAAGTAACGAGGAATATACAAACAGGAGAGCACCCTGAAAGACTGTAAATGGACCTGGACAGGCTGCAGGTCTAGTCTGACGAGTGATTACTAGAATTTAACCTCATCAAGTGCAAAGTTATGAAGACTGGGATGGGCAAAGACCACAAATGAAGTACAGACTCGGGGTTAAGTCTGCTTCGAGGTCATCGTTGTAATGAGCATGACACCTGAGGTGGACATCATCCGGATAGCTCTTGTAGCAAATTCCCGTCTGGCAAATCTAAGATTAGCTTTCAGGAACATAAGCAAGGAGTCGCTCATGACACATTTTACGGCATATGTGAAGACCATATTGGAGAATACTACACCAGTATTGAATCCACACCTGGTCATGCATGTCAAAAACCGGGGTATGTGTTATAAGGAAAGATGAGAGGGCAGAAGAACTAAGAGCGATATGATAGCGTACAAAATATTGAGAAAAGGTGATACGATGCACAGTAGCAGATTATTTAAGAGGCTGGAAATAGGAACACCAACGCACAGCTGGAAGTTGTAAACACAGATGAGTCCCGTGGATGTTAGGAAGTATGTCTTCAGCCTCAGGGTGGTCAGAAAGTGGACGATCTGGACAGTGGAGTGATAGAAGCTGGATCCATATATAGGTTTAAAAAGAGGTACAATAAGCCAGGAAAGAATGAATCCTGTAGCGCCCAGTGAAGAGCCGGGGATAAGGGACACACACACGAGGGGACCGAAGGAAGGGAAGGAACTAGACCATACACAGAGGTCTTATCAGACCACCGAAGGCCCGTAAAAAGTCGAGGAGTGAAAGTGGCATGCCATTGAGTACAGGGATAGCAGACAGAGAGGAGAATGAAGGAAGGGAAAGAGACAGATTCCCTGCAGAGGCGCTGTCAGACCGTCAAGAGAGCCACAAAATGTTAAGGAAAGCAGCAGTGGAGATGCTTAAATTAGATCATGAGATGCGAAGGTAAATGCAATGGGAGAATGAAAGGAAGATGTCGGTCTTTGTTCATGGACTTCGGGAGGCTGAAGGGACAATATAAGAAGAAAGATGACAGGGCAGGAAAAAGAGATTGAAAATATGAGACAGGAGAGGATGACCCAGTTGACAAATTTTCAGAGAATAGGGGGATACTCAAGGGGAAGAAATCGTCCACTAAGGGGCTCATCAAATTACCAGTGAGTGTACCTGGACCACGTCAGAACACGAGAGCAACAGAAATTGAGAGAAAGGATACAAAGATGCAAGGGACAGGAAAGATAGTCAAGAATAGACAGGCAGGGGAGCCCTGACTCAGGAGGACCAGCAAACAACTTCCCTCAGAACCACCCACAGAACACTCTCAATCCTAACACTGCAGCCAAACAAACCCAAAACAACCCACACTCTGCACCCACAGCCTCTCCCCCCACACCATCACAAGCTCCACCTTCACAGCACCCTCCCATAGATCCTGCCAGGTCTCCCACTCGCGCAGCCCCCACAAACCTCCCCAGAACACAGTACTGGAAAGGAAACTGAAGGTATGGTACACCAACGCAGATGGAATAAAAGATAAGGTTGAGGAGTGGCAAGAGTGATTCATTGAGGCATCATCGGAAATCATAGCACTCATGGAGACAAAGCTTACAGGGATGATAACATATGCGATCTTCCCAACTGGATATCAGATCCTTTGGAAAGACAGAGGGGAAGGAGGAGTTGCACTACTCATCAAAAACCAGTGGAGTTTTGAGGAGGTGGAAGAAATGGACAAAAGGAATTAAGGGACTATGTAGTAGGAATACCTCAGACTGAGAGGTCCCAAGGTGATAATTGCAGTAATGTACAACCTGCTACATATGGGCACCTAATAAACTTGAGAATAGCATTCGTCATCTAAGTAAGGAGTCATTCACGACGCTGTACACTGTGTGCGTCAAGCCCATACTGGAGTATGCAGCATCAGTACGGAACCCACACCTAATCAAAAACGTCAAGAAATTGGATAAAGTGCAAAAGTTTGCAACAAAACTAGTCCCGGAAATGAGGGGTATGTCTTATGAGGAAAGGTTAAGGGAACTCAACCTGATAACACTAGAGGATAGGAGGGATAGGGAGGACGTGATAACGACGTATAAAATACTGAGAGGAATTGACAAGGTGGACAGGACTAGAATGTTTCAGAGATGGGACACAAATAAGGGGCCAAAACTGGAAGTTGAAACCCCAGATGAGTTATAGAGATGTTAGGAAGTATTTCTTTAGCCTTAGAGTTGTCAGGAAGTGGAATAATCTGGAGAGTGAAGTAGTGGAGGTAAGTTCCATACAGCTTGAATAAGAGGTATGATAAGGCTCTTGAAGCGGGAGAGAGTGACCTAGTAGCGACCAGCGAAGAGGTGGGGACAGGAGCTATGACTCAATCCTTGCAACCACTGTTAGGTGAGCGCACACACACACACACACAATAATATATATGAGGAATTTTCACCAAGTACAACTTCTAAAAATACCATGGCCTTGTTTTTCATGGCAAAAAGCAAATATTTTCATCCTCCTGGAATTTTATTCCATGGAACACGACAGCTCACGAATTACAATTCGTTTAGTTCGTTTTATTTTTTCACAGATCAAAAATCTCTTTAAAGTGACGCCAGGTAAAAACAAAAGGAAGTCAGCGTTCACATATACCATCAGTGATCAATGGAACAACAGCCTGGCTGAAGCTCACTCAATATTCCTGATTAATATTATTTATACTATTTCAATAAATAATTCAGAAAACCGACAAGTTGATAAATGTGACACTTGTGCAATATTTAGGTATATTTATTGTGGAATAAAGATACCCAAATGTTGTACAAGTGTCTCATTTATCATTGTATATATACAAGGAAGCATTAAGCCCGTAGGGGCCAGCCAGCGTCTGAGGATTGTTAAGTGATCAGGTGGGATCAATAAATATCACTAAGCTGATAGTCATTCCTTTTCTCTTGGCTCGTCTCCTTCATTCCACTTCTTCCATCCTTCACTTCATCATCGAGAGGGGGAGTGCCTTGAGGCCAGATAAGGGCTCTTGATCCAAGGAACTGGAGTTACCCTTCCTTTCCTTACGTCTGGTTACCTTCCATACTCGCCCAGGCTCTTTTTCCATTGACTGTTTTCTGTTCATATTCTTTTTCATTTCGAAATTTGATATCCTGTTTTGTTTTCCATCTGTCCACCCCTCTTCATCATCCTCTCTCTTTCCCATCTATTGTTATTTGTTCTATTGTTATTACGCATGTTTTGTATATGTACAACCATTGTTTCTCTCCCATCCCATCCATCTGACATTCTCGTTAAATCATCCGACTCATTTAACATTATCTTCTATACACTTT
Source organism: Cherax quadricarinatus (assembly GCF_038502225.1). Taxonomy (NCBI): domain Eukaryota; kingdom Metazoa; phylum Arthropoda; class Malacostraca; order Decapoda; family Parastacidae; genus Cherax; species Cherax quadricarinatus. The sequence goes on from NC_091346.1 coordinate 7,334,584, forward strand.
CCTCTCTCCATACTAACTCTCTTTTCTGTTGTTTCTCCATTTATTAACTATTTTTTCCTGTAATCTTTCCATCTCTGTTACCCATCGTCCCTCTGTCAAATTACGTCTTTTATATTCTGAACTTCGTAAATGTGACGTCATAACTGATGTTGGCGTTCACAGGCTTGTGTTCTCGTTCACTCATTGTTATATTCTCGTTCATGGATTGTTTTATGCCCGTTTTTGGATAGTTATATTCCGTTCTTGAAATGTTATATTCTCATAGATTGTTATATTCTTGTTCATGGATTGTTATATTCCCGTGTGTACCCGCTGTGATCTTAGTTATGTTCTTCCACACTAACAATAATAATAATACAAAGATCAGCCAGATGTGTTACGGTGGGTGCGCACTCCGACACAGGTATCCCTGTATTGAATAATTCCAGTCCCAGTAAAACACAGAAAAGAGTAGTGTAGTGTGCGACATAAGTTTTTAATGAAGTTAAATAATAGTGTTGAAAACTTGAAGGTAATCAGAGCAGGTATCCACAAGTTATCACATGGACACTATTATCCCAATTTCTTTAATAAAACTGGCAAATCATGGAACGGGTGGGGGTTGAACCCATGGCAAGTGGATTAAAGCTCCATCCGTTTCGTGATTTGTTTGAAATCGTGTTATTACGATTTCGCGAGTCATAAAAATGGCAGATCGGAACTTACACGGCCATATTCCTCCACTCACGTGTACGGGGTCAGGTGCAGCCTTCCACTTATATTCTTCTCATATCAGTTATGTATCCGCTGAAGAGGATCCCACAAGGGGATCGGAAAATACAGACCAACTAATCTTCAGAGTTTGTCTCCATGTGGGTTATTATTGAGAATGTGTTTGTACTCACCTAATTGTGGTTGTAGGGGTCGATACTCAGCTCCTGGCCCCGCCTCTTCACTGACCGCTATTGGGTCCTCCCTCTCCCTGCTCCATGAGATTTATCATACCTCGTCTTAAAACTATGTATAGTTCCTGCCTCCACTACATCGCTTGCCAGACTATTTCACTTCCTAATAACTTCCTAACATACCTTTGACTCATCTGAGTCTTCAGCTTCCAAGTGTGACCTCTTGTTTCTGTGTCCCATCTCTGGAATATCCTGTGTGTATGTACTCACCTAGTTGTACTCACCTAGTTGAGGTTGCAGGGGTCGAGTCCAAGCTCCTGGCCCCGCCTCTTCACTGGTCGCTACTACTGGTCCCTCCAGGTCCCTACTGGCCCCTCCAGGTCCCTACTGGTCCTTCCTGGTCCCTCCTGGTCCCTACTGGTCCCTCCTGGTCTCTCCTGGTCTCTACTAGTCCCTCTTGGTCCCTACTGGTCCCTACTGGTCCCCCCTGGTCCCTCTTGGTTCCTCCTGGTCCGTCGTGGTCCCTACTGGTCCCCACTGGTCCCTCCTGCTCCCTCCTGGTCCCTAGTGGTCCCTCCTGGTCCCTACTCGTCCCTACTCGTCTACTCGTCCCTACTCGTCCCTACTCGTCCCTACAGGTCCCTCCGGGTCCCTCCTGGTTTAATAATGATGCTTCTGAAGACGACGATGGTGTTCATTAGGACTCACGAAATCGTAATAACACGATTGCAGTCAAATCACGAAATGGGAGTGGGTTTGAACCCATGGCAAGTGAGTCCTAAAACTCACAGCTGGTCCAGTTGTTAAAGCACTGGCCTGGGAGTTTTTGGACTCTCTCGCCATGGGTTCAAACCCCAACCGTTCCCTGATTTATGGTACCCATTTGAAATTGTTGTAATCAGTGTGATTACTGGAGAATGCCTCTTCAGATCGGCTTCAAATTTTATGTCCTGCTGTGTTTTCCAGATAGTTAAGAACATAAGAACATAAGAAAGGAGGAACACTGCAGCAGGCCTGTTGGCCCATACTAGGCAGGTCCTTTACAATTCATCCCACTAACAAGCATTTGACCAACCCAATTTTCAATGCTACCCAAGAAATAAATCATAAATCCTAATTTACCAATCTTATTTATAAATAATGATATTGATTTTCAATCAATAAGTAAAGCAATCCTAGTTTTATCGGCTTCAAAACAGCCGTTCTATTAGAAGGATGAAACTATAAGTTTAGGCTGTTGAACAGCAAATTTGAAATTTAATAAAATTACTGGAGAATGTTTTTTTTTTTCTGATAGATTTCGAACTTTGAGTGTTCTTGGGCTATACTGAAATAAAACTTGACTTTCATTTTCATTTGTTTTAATTTTAAATTGCTAGTTTCGTTAAATAAATTGGTTTCTATGTGATAACCAGAGAATGCTAATTTCTGGCAGCCTTCAGATACTTCAGCATTGATCTATTTTAAACACATATGCAGTATAATGTGATCCTTTATTGACTACGTTTCGCCCACACAGTGGGCTTTTTCAAGTCACAAACAGATCTACCTGGGGTGGAAGGGACGCGAGTATTTATAGTCAGGTTCAGAATGCTGAGGTCAGGTGGAGAATGCTGCATCTGATGATCTACCGAGTGGGGTTATAGAGTCTAAAATCTTGGGTAGCTTGGAAAGGAGATTGGATAAGTTTGTGAGCAGACCTTCTACAGTGTTCTTCCATTCCTGTGTTCTTATGTGGGATAGCGATGAAGAAGTTTCTTCGCAAGTTGTTCAGCTATGTTATAGAAGCCACTATTTAGTTGAAAATGTCGGATATAGAAATAAGTGATGATTCCAGGATTCTTCGGTATTGAGTGTTGTCTTCTGTGGCTTGAGTTTCTGTAGTTTATCAAGTGGTTGTGTGAATTACGGTGTTGTACACAGGCATTCCTTGTGTCGTCAGACCTGCTTGCGTATTGGTGTTCTGAAATACGTGTTTGGAGGTCCCTTGATGTTTCGCCCACGTATAATTTGTTGCAGTCATTACAAGGGATTATGTATACCCCTGCAGAGGGTGGAAGCTTGTCCTGTCTATCACTGGTAATGTCTTTGATGGTCGTGGTTGTGGAGGTAGATACTTGGAATGAGGTATTGGAAAAGATGTTGGAAACGTGTTTGGCAATGGAGTTGGTGGGGAGGACTATGTATCTCTTCTCGACAGTGTCTTCTCTGGGTGTGTTGAAGATGTTTAATGCCCGTCGTCTGCAGTCTCTGATGAAGTGACGAGGATAGTGGAGTTTAGAAAATACTTGTTCAATTATCGTGCATTCTTCTTCAAGAAACTCATTGCTACAGATTCTGAGTGCACGCAGGAAGAAGCCTATAATTACACCACGTTTAGTTTTGGTGTCGTGGTGAGAGTAGAAGTGGAGAAGATCGTTTTGGTTGGTGGGTTTTCGATAGACTTTAAAACGAAGTTCGTGGTCAGCCTTGCAGAGCAGAACATCAAGGAAAGGAAGAGTGTTGTCGACTTCTTCTTCAAGTGTGAACTGGATTGAAGGCTCGACCTGGTTGAGCTTGTCTTGGAGAGCTTGAACGTTGAAGCGTTTAGGAGTTATGAGGAGAATGTCGTCAACATAACGGAGCCAGGTGACAGACGAAGGAATAATGGTGGAGAAACGTTCGGCTTCTAGATGTTCCATGTATAGGTTCGCCAGGACCGCACTGAGTGGCGAACCCATGGGTAATCCAAAAGTCTGCTGAAAGAGGTGATTTTCGAAAGAGAAACACGTAAAGCCAACACATAATTCAACAAGGTCGATGAAATCGCTGGCTGGAATGGGAAGATCAAGTGAATCGTCAATTTTCCTGCGCAAGAGATCGATGGCTTGTGTAGTAGGTACTTTGGTGAATAGGGCAGTCACGTCAAGGCTGGAAAGTTTCTTGTTCCTGATGTTGATGTTGCGAATGCGATTGAGAAGATCACCCGAGTGCTTGAGATGTGCTGGACTGATAGTGCCCAAGAGTTTAGAGAGGTGTTTTGCGAGAATTCCTGAGAGCTGGTGGGGAGCACTGCCTATTCCCGAGGATATGGGCCTCAGTGGGATACCAGGCTTGTGAGTTTTTGGCAGGCCGTACATTCTGGCAGGTCTGGGGTTGCTGGGCATGGTGTGCAGAAGTTTCTTCCCTTGTTCTGAGCCCCTCAGAATGCGGCGAGTATAATTATAGGCTTCTTCCTGCGTGCACTCAGAATCTGCAGCAATGAGTTTCTTGAAGAAGAATGCACGATAACTGAACAAGTATTTTCTAAACTCCACTATCCTCGTCACTTCATCAGAGACTGCAGACGACGGGCATTAAACATCTTCAACACACCCAGAGAAGACACTGCCGAGAAGAGATACATAGTCCTCCCCACCAACTCCATTGCCAAACACGTTTCCAACATCTTTTCCAATGTAATAAAGTTGGTAGAATTACCGACAATATGTAAAGTAAAAGGACACAAGTGCAACTAATGTGACATTTTATTGTGGCAACGTTTCGCTCTTCATGAGCTTTATCAAGCCATTACAAACAATACATGTATGTGTATAATGTTCGCCAAGACCGTAGTCCTGGCACGGGTCTCAATCTTGCGATGACCCGTCTCTGGCTCCCGAGGGAGAAAGGTTTCTACAATGATGCGACATATGCTGTTCAAGCACTCTTCTGGTCAGTTCAACTGGTGCATCTCATAAGCGACAACACCGTATGTACTCCTAACTATGGACACTAGCGAGGAGGAGGATATGTCGTTATCACAGGTAACAGCTTGTCTGGTTCGTTGACTCCATGGTACACTAGTGTGGCCGCAGTCATCTCTGGTTCCTCTTCCGGAGGGAATATCACTCCTAGTTGCCTGCGGAGTGTCTCAGTAACTTCGCACTCCAGAAGATAGTGTGTTAGGGGCCGCTGGACAACGTGCTGACAGTACTGGCACATCTCCTCCTCAGCCTTGTCTACCATCATCTTGGCTGTGGGAAAGCCCAAACGAAGCCGATGGATGGCGGTACACTGCGCTCTGGACCAGCTTCTATCATATGGAGGGGGTTCTCCCTGAGTCGCTGCTCGGTACCACTGTTGAGATGGGGTATCACCTAAGACCTCCCCCATAAGTTTCATGGCTCTGGCAGCCACCAGTTTGGTCTGTCGTAGGCTGATTGGGACAGTAATTCCAACATGTGGATAGTCTATTGCTGCCTTGGCTGCATCATCTGCCGCCTCATTTCCCCGGATGCCAGCATGGCTGGGGATCCAGTTCAATGTCGATCTGTTACCCTGAACTTGTAAGGCTGTCATTATGCTCAGGATCGATGTGATGAGGTGAACATTGTCCTGTGGTTGAGGATGGGAGAGGGCATTGATTGCAGACGTGGAATCAACATGTATGACAGGTCGGAGTCGATGTCGTAGGGCATGTGACAATGCCTGCTGAATCGCCACCAGCTCAGCTTGAAGGATCGTGCAGTGGTCAGGGAGTCGCCAGCCTTGTGTGTGACCATTGTGGTACAGTCCAGCTGCTGCTCTCTTCCTGTCAGGGTCGACAGAACCATCTGTGAAATACACTGCACATGTGCCTCCCTCTGCCAGTGCCATGCTTGTCTCAGCATGATTGCTGAGAGTGTCTTGACTGCAGAGACGCTTAGAGATGGGTAGCTGCATGATGCAAACATCGGCTGGATCTGGGCGCCAGGGAGGTGGTGGATGGTACCCAGCAACAGGAAGGTCACAACTCTTCTCAAGGAGTAGTTGTATAGGCAGCAGCTTCCGCCCAGCAGCACAAAACGAACGAATCCAGGAGTAGTCCGTGAAGAGTGTGGGATCTTGTGCCATGGTTGTCAATATCCGTCTCCTTAGTGGGGTACCTTGCTGCCTGTGCAGAATCGTGGCCACTTTGCAGGCGTTTATGTATCTTACTCTGTCAGCCAAGGAAGGAAGCCGGGCCTCAGATCTGAGACATACTGTGTTGGTCCAGATGGGGGCCCCAAGCATAGTTCTTATCGCCTGATTTTGTACGACCTCTACTCTTTGCCTGCTCTGCGGGAAGAGATGAGCTAACGCCGGTGCACCGTAGTCAATGAGCGAGCGTATAGCTTGTATATAGTAAAAGCGAAGTACATCTTTGCTTGCCCCTGCACGGTGCCTCGTCATGGCTCTCATGGCGTTGAGTCTGAGTAGAGCACGTGACCTGACATACTCGGCCTGTTTCTGAAAGGTCAGCTTTTTATCAATGTAGATTCCCAAGTACAGGTAGGGGGCTGTCCACTCAAGTTCTATATCCTGAATACGTAATCTATTCACAGGATCTGGTCCCTTGAACATCATTGCAAGAGATTTCTCGGCCGAGATCTTGAGGCCTAGTTCCTTGCAAGACTGCGTAATTAGGTCCAAAGCTCTCTGAGCCTGTCGTTCTAAATTGCCTTTCCCATTTACTACGAGTGCAAGATCATCAGCATAGCTGAGGAGCTGTGTACCACTATGAAAGGGAAGGCTCACAAGTTCCTGCATAAGGATGTTAAACAGGGTAGGACTGAGCACACCTCCTTGTGGCGTACCGTTTTCCAGGGATTTAAAGGAAGAGTAGTGTCCCTGAAAACTGACACAGGCCTGCCTGCCCCTAAGGTAGGACTCTATCCAGGCCAGGAGGCGTCCTTTGATTCCCTTCCGAGCTAGTATTGCCAGAATTGCTGTGGGGCTGGCTAGCTCAAATGCCTTTTCAAGGTCGAGGTAGACGACAATACTAGGTTTTTTGTTACTGTCAGCAATCTGGCTTAGTAGAGTGGTTATGCACTCTGCTGTACCCACTCCTTTGGTGAAGCCAAATATGTGATGATGAGAGGGTCCAAGTTTCCATAGGAGGCGGTTTAACACCATCCTCTCAGCAGTCTTGGCTAAGCAGCTGGTCAGCGATATGGGTCTCATACTGCCTGGGTCCTTCGGCTTTGGAATTGGTACGATGGTAGCTTTCTTCCAAGCTGCTGGGAGTGTCCTGGCCCTCCACGACTTGTTAATGACGTCTAGTATGGCCTCCCATCCACTCTGCCCAGCCCGTGCAATCATGGAGTATGTAACACCATCGATGCCCGGGGCAGTGTCACCTGTGTTCTTAATGGCACGTCGGAGTTCCAAGTCCGTGAGGTCTTCATCAGTCACATCTTCCGACTCACATGCAGCTTGTATCGTTAGGTGGCGCTGTGGCAGAAGATCCGTCTGTATATTCCGGATGTCCTGTGGGAGCTGAGTGGATGCTCCCCTGGAAGTGAAAAGCTCCACTAGTTTCTCAGCTTCCTGGGATGGGTTCGGGTGTGCTGGTGGCCTCGGCTTGCTCTTGCCAGTTGCTATGTTGAGCTTGCCCCATATCTCAGATTAGGTGGTGTGATGCCCGAATGTTGAGCACCACTCCAGCCATTTCTCAGTTTTTACTCTGAGAGAGACTCTGCGGGCATGCTGCACAATGGCTCTCAGAGTATTCCTGTTCTCTGCCGTAGGGTTACGCCTGTATAGCTTCCTAAAAGAGTTGATGCGGTGGTTCTGCTCCCGCACCTCGTCGTTGTAGAACACCAGTCTCTTTTGTGAGTGCGTCCTGCGGACTTCTTTGGAATTGCGCACTCTGCTGCCTGGATGAGAACAGTGATTAGCTCCTGTTCAGCCGTATCACAGTCTTCAGATAGAGAGTATGTGGACCACCAGTCATGAAGATAATCCTGGAACACCTTCCAGTTGGCCCTCTTTACGTCCCATCTAGGAGGCAGCACAACTGTGGGAGGCCTGTTGATGTTGAAGGTGGTGATCACTGCAAAGTGGTCACTGACAAGGTGAGGATGAGTTTTCCATGTGGCTCCTGCTGCGAGTTGTCTTGACCCGAAGGTAAGGTCGAGGCAGCCACCCAACAGGTGTGTGGGGTCTCCATTGTTTAGCAACTTTACCTCTGGAATATCGTGTAGGAGCATTGCTATGTGTCTGCCAGCAGCATTGGTTGCTGAGTGAGAGTGCAGCATTGGGTGATGTGCGTTGAAATCTCCACCCACAATAATACACTCAGTGCGTGCTAGTGCGAGGAGTTCTGCAATGTCGAGGGTGTGTCTTGGGTTCTTGTAGATGTTATAGATGGTAATGGGCGCCCCAGGTATGTGCACAAGGATGGCCTGTACCTCGACATCCTCCCCACAGTCCACAGGGTTGGCTATAACCTCGTGAGGTATTGTATTGGATACAAATACAGCTGTGCCTCTGCAGTGAACGCCCGGGTCCGTGTGCCAAAAATACCCAGCAAAACCGGGTAGTCTTGGGCACATAGTCGGGACAGTCAGAGTTTCTTGTAGCAAGACGATATCAACCCGATCCCGAATTACTGCCTCCAGCAAGAGGTGCTGTTTGCCCCTCAGGCCCTGAATGTTCCACTGTAGGACCTTGAGGGTGTGATTTGGTACCGAGGTTATTCCATCGATGTTGTTTCCTGAGCTCTGAGAACCTGCAAATTCATGGCATCCACTGTCTCCTCTTCGGTCAGAAAGCACACTCTCAGGAGCGTACTGACCATCTGCCGGAATGCGCTCTGTTGTTCCGTGGAGTTGATTGTGTTACAAATAAGATCTGTGAACACCTTGATGAGTGCTACGAGATCCTCCCTGGAGAGGGCCTGCTTTGGAGTTGGGTTCGAAACAGTGGATATTATCTGGGTTGTTGTGGTCTGTAGGGACTGCTGAGGGTTGGATTTCTTTATTGTATGCACCGTGGTCTGTTGCTGTATACCAGGTTGGGTAGCCGGGATCTCCTGGTGAGGTGCCAGTTGAGTCTGCAAAGTGCCTGTGCCGGGTAAGGAGTGCCTGCGTTGTCGTGCTATGGCCGGTGGGGGCTCGTTTAGTGCCGCCTGCTGATCGCATTGACCTGATGCACCCTGTTGACGCCTCCTGTTTCTCTTGTTTCTGTTTCTTCGTTGAGGTAGGGGTGCAGGAGGTTCTTCACCTTGACGCCTGGTTGAGGCTTCTAGGGTTGGGAATTCCTGGGCATTGACTTGGGTTAGCTGCTGAGAGATCTGCGGTATGGCAGGGTTCTCTGCACCCATCGTTTGCTGAGAGTGATGATCCGTCGTAGCCTGTTGCCGAGTTTTTGGCGTCTTCCAGACTTCTTGAATTCTGGCGAGCCTCTCGGGGCATCGAGGATTCCAGGCATGGTGTTTCTGCCTGCAGTTCGGGCATTGTGGAGTGGGTGGCGATGCATTTTTCAGCTTGGTGATGCATTCCTCGGTAGGGTGGTGCTGGCTGCAGACTCTGTTCGGACAGAGTGCACCCAGGTGTCCATAACGCTGACACTTGAAACAGTGAACTGGTTCTGCTGTGAAGGTCCTGATATCGTACCTGCCCCAAGAACCGAGGTCCAGCTGGGATGGCAGTTGTCCTACATGCTGAATGAGGACCTGTCGGGTTGGTGCATTGCCTGCCGTCTTTGCCTTGAGACGTTGAGCTGACACCACACTGGGGTGAGCTGCTACTGCCTCGATGGGCATCATCAGCGGGTATCGCATTACTACACCCTTGGTGATCTTCTGCCGAGAGTCCAGTTCCTCCAGGGTGAATGAGAGATCTGTCTCCATGACTCTCTTCAAGGTGGTATACATTTCCTTGTTGAGAGGAGTCAATATTGGTTCTCCCCTCAAGTTGAACCATATCTTGAACTTCAGGTTGTGTCGTGATTCCAGGTATGAAACAAATCCATAGTGGGTTCTGTGGTCCCCGTAAGACTTCACCTTGAATTTGCCAGGTCGGTTGAGCTGGTTTGCCTGCTCCTTGGACGGATGGCGCTTCTTCTTGTTGTCCACAGTGTTCCATCCCTCTTGGTTTTCGGGGGGTGGGGTGTTTATTTCCGCAACTGTTTCTATTGTCGCTGGCTCCATGGTTGGGACTGTCAGATCTGCTACAATGTGAGCAGGATCTTCCTCTTCCTCTCGCAACTTCTTCGCTAGAATTTCGCCCCACATTTCCAAATCTGAGTCCTCCGTCGTGTTCATGGAGCATCGTGACCTCTTCTTTTCGGCAGAAGCCATGTGCCTATCTTGTGATAAGGTAGTGAACTCCGTGAACTGAGTGTGTGTCAATGGATTGTCGTAATACGATTGTCTGTCTTGCAAACAATACATGGACACAGAGGGTATATAAAGGCTCAGAGTGAGGTGCAATACTAGTGAGGTACCATTTCGATGTTCACTAGTGGTGGTGGTAGTAGTAGTAGTAGTAGTAGTAGTAGTAGTAGTAGTAGTAGTAGTAGGGTGGAAGCTGCTGCCTATACAACTACTCCTTGAGAAGAGTTGTGACCTTCCTGTTGCTGGGTACCATCCACCACCTCCCTGGCGCCCAGACCCAGCCGATGTTTGCATCATGCAGCTACCCATCTCTAAGCGTCTCTGCAGTCAAGACACTCTCAGCAATCATGCTGAGACAAGCATGGCACTGGCAGAGGGAGGCACATGTGCAGTGTATTTCACAGATGGTTCTGTCGACCCTGACAGGAAGAGAGCAGCAGCTGGACTGTACCACAATGGTCACACACAAGGCTGGCGACTCCCTGACCACTGCACGATCCTTCAAGCTGAGCTGGTGGCGATTCAGCAGGCATTGTCACATGCCCTACGACATCGACTCCGACCTGTCATACATGTTGATTCCACGTCTGCAATCAATGCCCTCTCCCATCCTCAACCACAGGACAATGTTCACCTCATCACATCGATCCTGAGCATAATGACAGCCTTACAAGTTCAGGGTAACAGATCGACATTGAACTGGATCCCCAGCCATGCTGGCATCCAGGGAAATGAGGCGGCAGATGATGCAGCCAAGGCAGCAACAGACTATCCACATGTTGGAATTACTGTCCCAATCAGCCTACGACAGACCAAACTGGTGGCTGCCAGAGCCATGAAACTTATGGGGGAGGTCTTAGGTGATACCCCATCTCAACAGTGGTACCGAGCAGCGACTCAGGGAGAACCCCCTCCATATGATAGAAGCTGGTCCAGAGCGCAGTGTACCGCCATCCATCGGCTTCGTTTGGGCTTTCCCACAGCCAAGATGATGGTAGACAAGGCTGAGGAGATGTGCCAGTACTGTCAGCACGTTGTCCAGCGGCCCCTAACACACTATATTCTGGAGTGCGAAGTTACTGAGACACTCCGCAGGCAACTAGGAGTGATATTCCCTCCGGAAGAGGAACCCGAGATGACTGCGGCCACACTAGTGTACCATGGAGTCAACGAACCAGACAATCTGTTGCCTGTGATAACGACATATCCTCCTCCTCGCTAGTGTCCATAGTTAGGAGTACATACGGTGTTGTCGCTTATGAGATGCACCAGTTGAACTGACCAGAAGAGTGCTTGAACAGCATATGTCGTATCATTGTAGAAACCTTTCTACCTCGGGAGCCAGAGACGGGTCATCGCAAGATTGAGACCCGTGCCAGGACTACGTTCTTGGCGAACATTATACATACATGTATTGTTTGTAATGGCTTGATAAAGCTCCTGGAGAGCGAAACGTTGCCACAATAAAATGTCACATTAGTTGCACTTGTGTCCTTTTACTTTACATCTTTTCCAATACCTCATTCCAAGTATCTACCTCCACAACCACGACCATCAAGGACATTACCAGTGATAGACAGGACAAGCTTCCACCCTCTGCAGGGGTATACATAATCCCTTGTAATGACTGCAACAAATTATACGTGGGCGAAACATCAAGGGACCTCCAAACACGTATTTCGGAACACCAATACGCAAGCAGGTCTGACGACACAAGGAATGCCTGTGTACAACACCGTAATTCACACAACCACTTGATAAACTACAGAAACTCAAGCCACAGAAGACAACACTCAATACCGAAGAATCCTGGAATCATCACTTATTTCTATATCCGACATTTTCAACTAAATAGTGGCTTCTATAACATAGCTGAACAATTTGCCAAGAAACTTCTTCATCGCTATCCCACATAAGAACACAGGAATGGAAGAACACTGTAGAAGGTCTGCTCACAAACTTATCCCATCTCCTTTCCAAGCTACCCAAGATTTTAGACTCTATAACCCCACTCGGTACATCATCAGATGCAGCATTCTCCACCTGACCTCAGCATTCTGAACCTGACTATAAATACTCGCGTCCCTTCCACCCCAGGAAGATCTGTTTGTGACTTGAAAAAGCCCACTGTGTGGGCGAAACGTAGTCAATAAAGGACCACATTATGCTGCATTTGTGTTTATATTTCCATTGTGTCGGTATTTTATACCATTTATTTCCATTGATCTATTTTAATTTGAAGTAGTTTAGTATTGAATTGAGGTTTTGTAAGTGCCAGTTTGCTAATTTTATAGATTTTTTTTATCAAAGTGGACTTTCTTAGAAAGCATAATATCAACTATTTTTTTCTGAAAATATTGCAGATAGAGGGGCCACAGATATATCAGATCACTTTTTAGTTGTAGCTACACTGAGAGTAAAAGGTAGATGGGGTACAAGGAGAATAGAAGCATCAGGGAAGAGAGAGGTGAAGGTTTATAAACTAAAAGAGGAGGCAGTTAGGATAAGATATAAACAACTATTGGAGGATAGATGGGCTAATGAGAGCATAGGCAATGGGGTCGAAGAGGTATGGGGTAGTTTTAAAAATGGAGTGTTAGAGTGTTCAGCAGAAGTTTGTGGTTACAGGAAAGTGGATGTGGGAGGGAAGAGGAGCGATTGCTGGAATAATGATGTAAAGAGAGTAGTAAGGGAGAAAAAGTTAGCATATGAGAGGTTTTTACAAAGTAGAAGTGATGCAAGGAGGGAAGAATATATGGAGAAAAAGAGAGAGAGGTTAAGAGAGTGGTGAAGCAATGTAAAAAGAGAGCAAATGAGAGAGTGGGAGAGATGTTATCACCAAATTTTGTTGAAAATAAGAAAAAGTTTTGGAGTGAGATTAACAAGTTAAGGAAGCCTAGAGAACAAATGGATTTGTCAGTTAAAAATAGGAGAGGAAAGTTATTAAATGGAGAGTTAGGAAGATGGAAGGAATATTTTGAGGAATTGTTAAATGCTGATGAAGATAGGGAAGCTGTGATTTCGTGTATAGGGAAAGGAGGAATAACATCTTGTAGGAGTGAGGAAGAGCCAGTTTTGAGTGTGGGGGAAGTTCGTGAGGCAGTAGGTAAAATGAAAGGGGGTACGGCAGCCGGGATTGATGGGATAAAGATAGAAATGTTAAAAGCAGGTGGGGATATAGTTTTGGAGTGGTTGGTGCAATTATTTAATAAATGTATGGATTGGAAGAGAGCATGCATAGTTCCTTGGTATAAAAGCAAAGGGGACAAAAGAGAGTGCAAAAATTATAGGGGGATAAGTCTGTTGAGTATACCTGGTAAAGTGTATGGTAGAGTTATTATTGAAAGAATTAGAATAGGATAGAATAGGATAGCAGATGAACAAGGAGGCTTTAGGAAAGGTAGGGGGTGTGTGGACCAGGTGTTTACAGTGAAACATATAAGTGAACAGTATTTAGATAAGGCTAAAGAGGTTTTTGTGGCATTTTTGGATTTGGAAAAGGCGTATGACAGGGTGGAGAGGGGGGCAATGTGGCAGATGTTGCAGGTGTATGGTGTAGGAGGTAGGTTACTGAAAGCAGTGAAGAGTTTTTACGAGGATAGTGAGGCTCAAGTTAGAGTATGTAGGAAAGAGGGAGATTATTTCCCAGTAAAAGTAGGCCTTAGACAAGGATGTGTGATGTCACCGTGGTTATTTAATATATTTGTAGATGGGGTTGTAGGAGAAGTAAATGCGAGGGTCTTGGCAAGAGGCGTGGAGTTAAAAGATAAAGAATCACACATAAAGTGGGAGTTGTCACAGTTGCTCTTTGCTGATGACACTGTGCTCCTGGGAGATTCTGAAGAGAAGTTGCAGAGGTTGGTGGATGAATTTGGTAGGGTATGCAAAAGAAGAAAATTAAAAGTGAATACAGGAAAGAGTAAGGTTATGAGGATAACAAAAAGATTAGGTGATGAAAGATTGGATATCAGATTGGAGGGAGAGAGTATGGAGGAGGTGAATGTATTCAGATATTTGGGAGTGGACGTGTCAGCGGATGGGTCTGTGAAAGATGAGGTGAATCATAGAATTGATGAGGGGAAAAGGGTGAGTGGTGCACTTAGGAGTCTGTGGAGACAAAGAACTTTGTTCTTGGAGGCAAAGAGGGGAATATATGAGAGTATAGTTTTACCAACGCTCTTATATGGGTGTGAAGCATGGGTGATGAATGTTGCAGCGAGGAGAAGGCTGGAGGCAGCGGAGATGTCATGTCTGAGGGCAATGTGTGGTGTGAATATAATGCAGAGAATTCGTAGTTTGGAAGTTAGGAGGAGGTGCGGGATTACCAAAACTGTTTTGTCCAGAGGGCTGAGGAAGGGTTGTTGAGGTGGTTCGGACATGTAGAGAGAATGGAGCGAAACAGAATGACTTCAAGAGTGTATCAGTCTGTAGTGGAAGGAAGGCGGGGTAGGGGTCAGCCTAGGAAAAGTTGGAGGGAGGGGTAAAGGAGGTTTCGTGTGCGAGGGGCTTGGACTTCCAGCAGGCATGCCTGAGCGTGTTTGATAGGAGTGAATGGAGACAAATGATTTTTAATACTTGACGTGCTGTTGGAGTGTGAGCAAAGTAACATTTATGAAGGGATTCAGGGAAACCGGCAAGCCGGACTTGAGTCCTGGAGATGGGAAGTACAGTGTCTGCACTCTGAAGGAGGGGTGTTAATGTTGCAGTTTAAAAACTGTAGTGTAAAGCACCCTTCTGGCAAGACAGTGATGGAGTGAATGATGGTGAAAGTTTTTCTTTTTCAGGCCACCCTGCCTTGGTGGGAATCGGCAAGTGTGTTAATAATAAAAAAAATTGCAGATAGTTTTAAATAAAATAGAACCACACACAAAAAAAAAGGAAATTTTTAAAAAATAATGAAAACTCGCGTTTTTATAGTTTTTAATTTTCACGAGTTTAGTGAACCTTTAAATTGCTGCACAACTTAATGCCTGTGTTCCTGTTTTCTACACTAACTTCTTCCCAAGATTTCGCTTGTAAATTTTGAACACCTTTTCCGATCGGCTTCAAATGTTCAACCCTGATCGTCTATTACCAGGTTTAGGTTGGTGGAACAATTGACAAGCGCAGATGTCTTCTGCTTAATTTCATAAAACCCATTTACGATCATTTTAGAAAGCCTCCTCCTGTCCGGCTCCAAAATTTCAACACCAGTGTATCCTACTTAAAGACAGGAGAATGTAGGCGCCATTTGGTCAATTTTAATATAGAAATGTTAGAGTAATATTTTTGTATTACATGAGTGAGTTATGCTTCCTGGAGGACTGGGTCATGTAACAACCGCTACATCAGCTGAACATGTGGCAGATGTTTTAAGTGTGCGTTGTGTTGCAGGAACGTGTACAGCGTGTGGAGAACGGTGCTGGATGAAACAGAGAAGCTGGGCAAGGCGAGGCTGGCAGCAGTGGAAGTGTTCCAGCAGAACATCTCGGAAGACGCCAAACAGACCAGGTTGAACAAGATACACCTGGGCAAGAAGGTAAGAGATACCTCTCTCTCTCTCTCTCTCTCTCTCTCTCTCTCTCTCTCTCTCTCTCTCTCTCTCTCTCTCTCTCTCTCTCTCTCTGTCTCTCTCTCTCTCTCTCTCTCTCTCTCTCTTTCTCTTTTTCTCTGTCTTTGTGTGTATGTGTGTGTGCGTGCCTCTGGTGTGGGCGGTAGTCAGGGGATTATAGAGACTCATTAATCACTAAGCAAGTCACAGTGAAATAAGTCAGGGAACAGGTGGGGTTGTACCCATGGCAAGTGAGTCCTAAAACTCCGTGATTTATTTGTAGTCGTGTTATTACGATTTCGTGAGTCAAGTTGCACTGGTTATGAAGTTTCAATTTTCTTGAAATTCTGAAAAGTAACAATGAGTTTACAGTCAGGAAGTTAGTCACAAAACATTACAATGTAGTTATGTGTGATTATGATTTATTTACGAATTATTTACAGGAGACTTAATCAGGGTATTTTTCCTGGATTGCTGGTATTGTGCCACTGTGAATAAAATACTTTGATATTTGCTGAACATTTGTGAGTGAATAGTTTATGAATTCATGTATTTTTTCGTGTTCCTACACGACAGTAGTTCCTGTGGTAAGGTTTCAATTGTTTGCATCTGCTTCTGCTGGTGATGCAGACTCCCAGGGCTATCTGGAGCCCAGCTGACGCCAGGCAGTAATGATATCAAAGAGTCTGCTGATTGTGTTGGTTATGTCATAGACATGAGGCTCGTCTTGATGGACTGGTGATACATGGACTGACTCTTGGTAATCTCCCTCTTTATCATGTTAATTACATTCACTGAAATTACTTTTGTAGTGTGTCGTCAACCCTCTATTTGACAACCCAGGTTTGTAATCCGCTCCCTCCTTGAAGACGTGCGACTTTATCAAGTTCTTTCTGCATGATTGGCATTTTGGTAATACTTGGACATTCTAGGATGATCATCTCTTTCTGCATTTTTTTCGGGCTTTCTGTCAGACACAAGAGCAAGTAGGGTTGCGACATAGTTACCTCCTTATTTGATGTAAACAAAATACATTTTCACAGTTCTCACATTAGTAAACTATCTGAGGTATAATCATGCCACAGTTCTCAGTGCTCTCAGTCTTTGTACTGACGACAATGTCTGATTACAACAAACCCAAACACAGGGACCTGAAATCCGAGATATCTGTACCTGTTACATATTCCAACCGAGACCCAGCATGAAACTGCATACGGTAGACCGTGATTCAGTGCAAGCTGTATGTACCTGTCAAGTACCTTCATTTTCTCAGCCAGTATGATCAAACCCAGGTCCTGACACGGCTCTAAAACATAGTTAAGAATGTTTTAGGTGTTGAAAAATTCGGTGGTGTGAATCATTATAACATCAGTAAAGCTAATCATATGATGATCGGGATGGTTAGGCATGCCAACTTGGAGTGCATTAATTATAATATTGAATACGGTTAGATTGATAACACCTTCACGTAGAATTCTTAATTTAAAGTCTTCAGTTGGGTTAGAAAGACACGTTAGCGAACACTAGGATATTTATCAGAAAATGTTTCGGTCCTGGAGTCTTAATCACTTCTAACACACCTCGGCCAAGACTGGGTGACTGATTACCTCATCTTTTGTGTATAATTCTATGTTCTTCACATTATGTCCCCTCGCGAGGGGCGAGGGGCTCTTGATCTAGGGAATTGGATCTGTGCTCCAGTTCCCTGAATTGAGCCTGAATACCTTCCATCCCCCTCCTACATGCGCTGTATAATCTTACGGGTTTAGCGCTCCCCCATGATTATAATAATAATTCACATTATGTCCTTGTATTGATAAAGCCACTGAAAAAAAACCATACCACGGGCGGGATTTGAACCCGCGGTCAGTCTCAAAACTCCAGACCGTCGCGTTAGCCACTGGACCAGCTAGCCACAATAAGATTCGTCCAACTAGGTATATTTCTACACCATAGGAAGGTTAGCATATGCACCACTGTGACCACAAATGCAAGTTTTTACAGACGAATCTCCAGCTAGCGTGGCCGTGAGGAATTCTAGCTCAAGTCCCCTCAAAGCCGTTAACATGACTCACGAAATCGTAATGACACGATTGCAAACAAACCATACCACGGGCGGGATTTGAACCCGCGGTCAGAGAGTCTCAAAACTCCAGACCGTCGTGAGTCGTAAAGCCACTGGTTAGCGAAACATCTGCAAATAAAGATACCCAGGTGTTGCACAGGTCTAATTCTTCTTCAAGGTGGATATGCAACAGTACACGCTCCTTCCATGCATGAAACTGTGTAACCGGGGAAGGCAGAAACTGTTTGATTCTAGTAGTATCCTCTCAAATGTTTTACACAAGCAGCTAGTAAAGATAGTTGGCGAAATGCATTTTGTTAATTGAGCTTAAGAATGAGAATGATGAAATTATTTGTCCAAGGCTTCGGGAGAGCTCCCTATGTTGCGTAGCTTAAGTAAAGGATTTTCTGGTGCTTGAGAGAGCAATCCTAGTGTGTTGTAAGTGTTATCGTCCTCCCCAGAGAAAAAAATGTGCAGCGTCGAGTTCAAAATAAGTGAAAATGATACTTCAATTTTCGTTCTTGTTGATCATGGGACGAACAAGTCTGTTCCTGGTATCATACTTCACATATAACATTGTGTTAATACGTAAGTTATTATAGCATGATGTAACAGCTCAAGCATCGACTAATTCGTTCACACTGTATAGAGGATGCGGTTGAGAGACCTGACCAGTCTCGTTACACTTAATTCCACTTACATTTCTCCATGTCTGGCTAAGTGGAGTGTGAGCATTAAGTGTGAGCATTAAGTCCATTGACAGACGTTTCCCAGTTTATTTGCCGAAGCTCTGACATACGATCCCTGGCAACAGCGAGGGAAGTCTGGAAGACCTGAAGCATTTAAGGGTATGTTATTATTTCTATAGCCTAGGCCTGTTCTATAGTCTAGGCCAATTTTAATGCTCAGAGTTTAGAATTGTTTTAGTATATATACTTATTATAGTAGTTAGCTGAGTTTGAAGTACAGGGGGGGGAGGGGAGGAGGGTCTGAGAGGCTGTTTACGTAGCTCTAAATAATTTTGAATGTTACTTACAAGGTCATTCATTGTTTAAGGTCTCAAGAGAGAAACATTCATAAGAATTTTAGCAATCCGTAACATGGGAGACATAATTATGATGCGTTTTCTCTTGTCTTTTCAACCTTGTATGATAGTATTACAAATTGGTTCATAAAGACACGTGAGCAAAAACGTTTCGGTCCTGGGACCGTAACGTTTACTAATAAATATGTTCTAGTGTTTGCTCACACGTCTTTTTGAAGCAGTTTGTGGGAATCGATTACCAAGGTTTATACCAGTACTTCCAAATATATATTTCTTAGTATAGTGGAATAAAGTGATGATATATGTGTTACAATATAAGACTCACAGCTGCCGAAGGAAATGCTGTAACCAAGATTTAGATAAATATCTCTGATAAATTAGACACATGTGCAACTCTTGGGTATCTTTATTGAGGAAACGTTTCGCCACACAGTGGTTTCATCAGTCCATACGTAGGAGAAACTTGAAGAACAGGAGGAGAATGAGGTAATCAGTCCCTCAACCTTGAGTCGATGTGTTCAGTCCATCAATCTTGAATAGAATACGGTATTCTATTCAAGATTGATGGACTGAACACATTGACTCAAGGTTGAGGGGCTGATTACCTCATTCTCCTCCTGTTCTTCAAGTTTCTCCTACGTATGGACTGATGAAACCACTGTGTGGCGAAACGTTTCCTCAATAAAGATACCCAAGAGTTGCACATGTGTCTAATTTATCAACATATCGGTTCTCTGAACCATTCATCTATAAATATCTCTGTAACAAAATGCATGACAAAAGTTACGTATCATTATAACTACTAAAAGATGAGTTTCCAACGACAGTGGATTCTGACATCACCAGCTGGAAGGGTAATATAATATTAAACTTTTCAACAGAAACATACAAGTCAAATATATTGACAACAGAGTTTCCATCATAATTCTATACAGAGGTTATTTAAGGGTGAACTTGGAGACAGTGGAAGAAGAGGTAATCAGTCCCTCAGTCTAGATGTTCACCAACCTAGTCTTTATTAATGGCACTGGATGATACTGAAGCCTTAGGGATTATTAATTGCAATAAGATGATGGGGAAGCAATTTTTTTTAATATAGAGAGTAGAAGAGTTAGTAGGTGTGTGATTATATGCTAAATGAGGACAGTTTAGGGAAGGAGGCAGGAGGATCTTACAGGAGAAAACCGACAGGATGATGAACTAGACAAGTGCTGCACAAGTGTTTAAGTCATCACAACATTAAGTGGTTCAGTTATTACTTTATGACGAAAGTTAGTGTTTTTCTAAGTGATGTGAAGTTGTAACTAAAGTTGGAAGTCCTGGGATACTACTTAGTTCCTCAGCCTTTGAGAACACAAGGGAACCTTGCTTGTCAATTAATGCGAGATGGCACCAACACTGGCATCCTCTCCTCACTACATGCACTACTCATTAATTTTACCATCATCACTGACATCACTACAATCAGGTGTCATTATCACTGCTGTCATCACCATCACCACTCTGAGCAACATTTTCATTATCACCAACTACAATGTTACACAGTTTTACTCACGTTGCTAATGTTTAAGCTTACATGGTAATAATATTGCTTTTGCAATAACTTCACGAGGTGCTCCTACTGTTGCACGACTGAAGCTGCGTCTATTTCATTTACCGAACAGTTTGATGGGCCGGACAGTTTGATGGATGATGGTCGTCCGGGTCCACCCACTGGAAGGCCACCACTGATGACATGTTCTCCTGCTATAAGGCCATAAGTGGGCGTGAGTCACTCATGTCGTGATTCAGACGATGTGTCACGGTTTACCCATGGTGTTTTCCGGTTTTCATGGGTCATGAATAATCAAGTCCGAAGACAGGAAAAAATATCCCATTCTCTGAAAAAATCCCCCTCCCTGAAAAAGTCCCCCTCTGAAAAAAATCCCCCCTCCCCTGAAAAAATCGCCCCTCTTCTGAAAAAAATTCCCCTCCCCTGAAAAATTCCCCTCGCTGAAAAAATCCCCCCTCCCAGAAAAATATTCCCCCCTCTGAAAAATCACCCCTCTGAAAAAATCTCCCTCCCTGAGAAAATCCCCCTCCCTGAAAAAATCACCCCTCACTGAAAAATCCTTCCTCTCAAAAAACTGCCCCTCCCCTGAAAAAAAAATCACCCATCGGAAAAAAATATCTCCCTTTGAAAAAATCTCCCCTCCTCTGAAAAAAATCCCCCTTCCCTGAAAAGATTCCCTTTCCCTGTAAAGATCCCCTTCCCCTGAAAAAAAATTTCCCTTTCCCTCTGAAAATCACAAACTCCCATTGTTATACACATCTTCGCAGCCACATAAGATACAGACATGAATGATTCATTATTTTATATATTTTAATGCTTGAAGAATCAGATTTAACCACTAGTTTTATTGTTAAATGTTCGCGTAAGAGCTGTTATTTTTCGATAAAATTTTTCAAAAGTAATTATAATTAATATTCCCTCAGGCACATATATGGAAACATTAGGACGTGTTTCCTTAAGACACCTGCTGTCACTTCACCTAGCAGTAGATAGGTACCTGGCGTTAGTCGACTGATGTAGGTCGCATCCTGGGGACAAAATTGATCCAATTTGCCCGAAATGCTCTGCATACCAAGGAGCTTTCTAGGTAATAGTATATCATTGTTGTCAGCTACGTCTGTGTACCTTGTACGTGTACTTGTAGTAATAAAGATTATTATTATTATTATAATGTTTCAGAACAAACATTTTACAACAGTCTATTAATTTTTAAAATGAGACTAAAATTACCATCCTAAAATGACGCACAGCAGAGTAAGAGTGAATTATGTATTAATGTTGGTAGAAATACAGACAGTATGTTAGGTAAAAGGACACAAGTGCAGCTAATGTGACATTGTATTGTGGCAACGTTTCGCTGTCCAGGAACTTTGTCGATAAAATATCGCATTTTTGCATTTATGTCCTTTTACCTAACAGAATGAATTATGTAAGTTGTTAATCTCTAGTCCAACAGAAAAAGAAATAACCAATCATAGTTTTGGTAGCAGCTGAAGTATTGCTAAGTGCAGCAGAGAGTATAGCACAGGAGAGCTTCGCTTTACAGCGTTTCGCTAATACAGCGGTTTTCAATTAGACCCACTCCTCATTTATTCAGACTTCGTACAATAAATATAGTCACCACTCACTATAAGCTAAGGACTAAAATATTTTAAAGTGAGTAATGTGTGTACTGTATATGCATTTTTTAGGCCTGGCTCTGTTGCTCACTTAATAAATGATAGTGTAATCATGTTAATAGGCTTTTATGTGTATTTGAGAGTAAAAAAAATGGCTATGATTCAATTTACAGCGACTTTAGCTTTACAGCAGTAGCCCAGAACCTAACCTGCTGTATAAGCGGGGCCCTCCTGGACAGTACTGAAAGTTAAAGAAATTTGCACAGATATTTACTGAGTTCTGTGCAGGGTAGTCCCATCTTGTTGCCGCTCTAAGGTTCACTACATAGTTCTAAGGTTCCCTACATGGTTCTAAGGTTCACTACATGGTTCTAAGGTTCACTATATGATTCTAAGGTTACTACATGGTTCTAAGGTTACTACATGGTTCTAAGGTTACTACATGGTTCTCGACAACCACATTTTACCAGCTCCTGGCACACCGCTGTAACTTGTGTGATGTTAATCTAGTGTGGAACAAGCTTTTCTTCAACTCTTCTCTAAGCATGCAAGCGAGAGTCTAGGTCTAGAACTAGTGGATCATGGGCAGATACCCAAACCAAAGTTAACCAAACTCGGCAAAAATCAAACCTAACTCCTAAAATTGTTAACGTAGTGGGTGTGAATGCGTGAAGTATAACAAAGTTGTGACGGAGTGTGTGACAGTAACGTCCAGTAACCAAGCTGGGCCGGGGTCGCCAGAAATGAGCACATTTTAATCTTACACCTCTGTATATCAACTTAGGATAGTCATTTTAGTCTCATTTTAAAGCTAATAAAATGCTGTAAAATGTTTTGAAGTATTTTTCAATATAAATGCCTGTTGCCGGGATGGAAATACTGATTATCATACTTTTTCGAGAATTTTTGTGCTTCATTTGCGCTTAACAATATAAATAGTGGAGAAATATGATTCATTATGCCTTAAAACATATGAAAATAATAATAATAATAATAATAATAATAATAATAATAATAATAATATATATCTGTATCATATCTGGTTACTAAGATATATGCGGCAGTGAGAACATTTAATTTTCATAGGCCAACGGAGTTTAAAAGAGAAAGGGGCCTGGAGATCCTAAGATAACTTTTTTGTTGTTTTCCTTCTGGATTGATTATTCATGACCATGGCGAAACGTTTTTACAAGACTGAGCTTTATCAAGTACTTGATAAACATTTTATTCAAAGGATTCTTTGTTACCAGTGACTTTATTCCCACTTGTTGGCTTTTGTCACTGTGTACCGTTACGGAGTAGTCCACAGGTAGTCTCCCACCTGGTATAAACCTTGCTAATAGATACCGACAAATTTCTTTAGAAAAACACGTAAGCAAACACACTTTACTCTTCGCCTATATATACTGTCTTGTTAGCCTCTGTATGTTAGAAGTGATCAAGGTCCCAGGACCGAAACGTTTTCTAATAAATATGTCCTAGTGTTTGCTTACGTGTTTTTCTTAACCAGATTCTCACCTCCTGGGCTACTCCCTCCTAAGGTCCATAATCCTGAGGTCCATGATCTTCCCTGAATCACCCTAGAGGCTGACACTCAGGTGGTCAACCCTAGGTGAAGGCCACACTTTACAACACCTCACGTTGATATGACTTTTTAAACATGATTCATAAAGTGATAATGTTTACATAATTGAGCAAGTCTCTGAAACATGTTGAGTCTGATTAATATTTTTGTTATGTGTGCAACAATATCACTTGACAAGAAAGAATTACAGATAATAGAAGCAAAAATGTGCAGTGTATTTTTAATGTGACAATCACCAGTAATTTTATTGATTGTAACTCTTTCCTCTTACCTCTGCTCTCTTTCATCTCCCAATTATTTTTTTCTTCATTCCTTCCTCACCTCTCTCTCTCTCTCTCTCTCTCTCTCTCTCTCTCTCTCTCTCTCTCTCTCTCTCTCTCTCTCTCTCTCTCTCTCTCTCTCTCTCTCTCTCTCTCTCGCATTTTATATTTCGGCATATGAGTACAAATCTTAAGCGCATCTATCTGGCGCTTAGCAAACGGAGGATCAAGGCTCCACCACGTCATAGCTGAGTGACCCACATGGATTTAGTTCTTAACATTAATTATTAATGGTATTTTATTGAGACGACGTTTCGTCCACCAAGGACTTCATCAGTGGCCACAATTTTTTTAGCTAATTAATGGTAAGCGCTAAACCCATGTGGGTCATTCAGTGCAAGACGTAGTGGAGGCTTGTTCCTCTGTCTGCTGAGCGCGAGACAGACGCGCTTCCTATTCGTTTAATCAAGCAGTCAGTCAGTTTCAAGTAAGGCTCCACGAGGGGTAGACACTGGGAGGTGGGGGATAGAAGAAGAATAGTGAGGACAGAGTTAGGGCTATAGAGAAAGAGAAAGAACGAGGCTGGACCCATCAGCGGAGCGTCCTGTGACAGATTTGCAGCATTTGCTTTTCACTCTAGCTGGCAGCGCTCAGCAGCGCGTTGAACACATTGGACCGGCGGGGCGAGACGGACACCAAAGACGACATACACAAGCTTTTCTACTTTGACCTGTGGCTACGGTGTTGGCATGGCTATGATGGGAGGCAAGGAGTGAGATTGGGTTGGTGAGTTAATGTGTTAAAAACGGATATCTTTAAAGGTTCAAAATTGCAGAGGGTAGGGTTTAGGAGGCTAGTGTATCGAAGAGGCGCAGGGTTATAGAATGGATGAGGCTTAGAGAGTTGTTAGGACGTCTGGTAGTCTCGTCGAAGAAGGTTGTCTATGAATCGAGGTAATTCTCTAGTCGATCGAGCTGCCTGTCGCTGAGCTTCTTCCAGAAAACGTTGAGAGCCGGGATGTAGGTCTTCTACATTATGTTTGGTAGCAGAGCAGGAGATGCGCAAATTAACATTAAGATCGACAACACTCTAATTACCAGGCATAATGAGGGCAAATTCCTAGGCCTATACCTCGACAACAACCTGAACTTCAGCACCCATATCCAACACATAACCAAAAAAGTATCCAAAACGGTTGGGATCCTCTCCAAGATACGATACTACGTGCCGCAAACTGCCCTTCTCACATTATACAATTCACTTATATATCCATACCTCACCTATGCTATCTGTGCTTGGGGTTCAACTGCAGCAACACACCTAAAGCCAATAATAACCCAACAATAAGCCGCAGTAAGAATAATCACTAAATCCCATCCCTGGCAACACCCCCCCCCCCACTCTTCATAGATCTAAACTTACTCCCTGTTCAGTACATCCACACTTACTACTGTGCAATCTACATCTACAGGACCTTAAATTCCAATATTAACCTTGACCTAAAACGCTTTCTTGATAGTTGTGACAGAACCCACAGGCACAACACCAGACACAAACATCTCTATGACATTCCCCGTGTCCGACTAAACCTTTACAAAAATTCAATGTATGTCAAAGGCCCTAAAATCTGGAACACCCTACCTGAAAATTCCAAAACTGCAGACACATTTATCACCTTCAAAACTACCATCAGAAAACATCTTATCTCCCTGATACACCCTGTCAACTAATAATACGAATACCACCTGGTGGTTCACACTTACACTCACTCACCCATTTGACCATAAACAGAAATATCAATCTCAATCTCAAAATAATGAATCTTAACTAGTCAAAAGTTGGCCTGTGATACTCCAATACTGAAACTATGTATAGTGCCAAAACAAAAGCATTCACATTGCTAAACTCACAACTAGTATTTAGTCACTTAGCCATAATACCAAATTATCTCATAATTCTGTAACATTTTAAACCTAAGATTTAATATAAGTCTGCCCGAAATGCCTAGCCATGCTAGGCGTTCTAGTGGTACACTCTGTAATTATTATTTTACTACATGTAAACCACACAATAACCAAATTCTGTAAACTCAGCATTGTAATACTTATAGAGAATAAAGTTTGAATTGAATTTAATTGAATTGAATTGTGGAGGCTTGCTTGTAGCAAAATCCTGCCACCTCACGTTCCTCCTAGTGCAACGCTCACATCTGCTTCAGGATCAAGTTATATACAGTAAGGAATTTAAGCAGGAGTCCACTGGGAGGGCTGCATCTGCTCTTGTTACCACCTCCCTGCTATCCTAATGACGCTAAAGTTAACTTATGACACTAAGCTTGATTCTATGATTTTTACAGATTCTGTGTCATCACTGACGACTCTTGACTCACATAGTGACTAACAACATGATCATTGGAGAAGCCAGGTATAGATACTCAAAAATCCGTGAAAAAGGAATTCATGTGCAATTGTTATGTATTCCATCACACACTGAGTTTCTCCTTCGTGATAAAGTTGATATGTTAGCCAAGAAAAGTACCCTGATAGATAATGTAGAATATAACTTTGGTATATCTGTGTCTAGCATTATGAATCATATTAGAAGAGAAGTAAGTAATGAAACTGAATGTTATAGGGATGCAGTTAAAAGCCTGAGTAGATCTATAACCCACTATGATAACATGAACATAGATAAGTATGTTTATGGAGCAACTTGCAATGTGAACAGACAGACTGATGTTGTAGTGGCCAGGCTTAGGCTTGGTTACAAGTACTTCTTTCAGACACAGATGATGATCAAACCATATGCAAAGTATGTGCCCAGTCCTAGGGTAACTGTCTTGGCTACTATGTGCTTTATTGTCCACTTATTGAGGAATATTAAGATAGTATAATAACCTATGTGACATGTGAAGATATCTTATTAATGAAAATGACATACCAGATATATTAAGCAAATTTCCTAAATTTGCTTGTAACAGGTAAGTGAACTTTAGATATAAATCCATATGTGCTACTGTTAACCCCTTTTGGGGCTTCGTTCCTAGGCCTTTTGTGTATCTATATGCTCTTGCGTTTCCCTCCACAGGATGGATGTGGGGTGCACAATAAACACACACACACACACACACACACACACACACACACACACACACACACACACACACACACACACACACACACACACACACACACACACACACCTTCAAAGAGACCTGGACAGGCTGGGCACGTGGTCCAGCAACTGGCTTCTCGAATTCAACCCTGCCAAATGCAAAGTCATGAAGATTGGAGACAGGCAAAGAAGACCGTAGGCAGAGAATAGGCTAGGTGGCCAACGACTGCAAACCTCGCTCAAGGAGAAAGATCTTGGCGTGATTATAACACCGAACACGTCTCCGGAAGCACACACCAACCAGATAACTGCTGCAGCATATGGGCACCTGGCAAACCTGAGATTAGCATTCCGATACCTAAGTAAGGAATCTTTCAAGACACTGTACGCCGTGTACGTCAGGCCCATACTGGAGTATACAGCACCAGTTTGGAACCCGCATCGGGTCAAGCACGTTAAGAAATTAGAGAAAGTGCAAAGGTTTGAGACAAGGTTAGTTCCAGAGCTAAGGGGAATGTCCTATGAAGAAAGGTTGAGGGAAATCCGCCTGACAACACTGGAGGACAGGAGGGATAGGGGAGACATGATAACGACATACAAAATACTGCGTGGAATAGACAAGGTGGACAGAGACAAGATGTTCCAGAAGACTCAGATGAGTCAGAGGGATGTTAGGAAGCAGTTCTTCAGTTATAGAGTGGTCAGGAAGTGGAACAGTCTGGCGAGCGATATAGTGGAGGCAGGTACCATACATAGCTTTAAGACGAGGTATGATAAAGCTCATGGAGCAGGGAGAGAGAGGACATAGTAGCGTTTAGTGAAGAGGCGGGGCCAAGAGCTGAGTCGCGACCCCTGCAACTACAATTAGGTGAGTACACACACACTGTGGGATCTCTCCATCCTGCGACTGTACATCATCAGCAGCCAAGAGGAAGATCACAGCCGACACTTGGCTATTCCTCATACACACCAGAGGCGAACACCGCATTAGGGATCCAAAAAAAAAAAACATTGGACATTCATCCGGAAGCTCTCGGGAACCCTTCAAAAAACAACAATTTTCCAACAAATTACTCTTAGCAGCACACGTCTCTGACGCAGCAGAGGCTGCACACGTATTCAAGGACATTTGGGAAAACATATTTCATCCACGCCCTCCAGACCCA
Source organism: Cherax quadricarinatus (assembly GCF_038502225.1). NCBI lineage: Eukaryota > Metazoa > Arthropoda > Malacostraca > Decapoda > Parastacidae > Cherax > Cherax quadricarinatus. Next base: position 7,362,504 of record NC_091346.1, read on the forward strand.
GCTACACTCCAACACAAACAATATATGAAACACTGGGTCACAACTCAGTCACATCACCTTACATCACTCAACACACCATTAACACAAAACGACTTTAAGTCACTACTCACACGTCTTCCTCCGAAGGCACCTGATGCAGCTGGTCTCTCACGCCATATCCTCCTCTATCTTAACTCTGTCTCTGCCGCTCTCACTGACCACTTCAACACTTTCCTCGCTTCTGGCTGCTTTCCTTCTCAACCAAACATATAGCTTATAGCTATATGTTTAATTGAGGCAGGAGAACATTAAATAGCATGGGGCTGAAAACTCCTCCCTGTGGTACATCTAGGAACATTTCTTTAGACTTGCTTCTAAAGCCTTGGTAGAGCACAGAGGATACTCTGTTTGACTGATATCCTATTATCCAACTGATTAAGCTACAAGCAATATTCATTTTGGCTAGTTCATGTAGTATAACAGATCTCTTTGCGATATCAAATGCAGATTTCAGATCAAGACATGTAATAAAACTAGTAGAGGTGTGTGCACTGAGAAAGGTGGAAATACAATTCTGCACACTTTTACCTTTCATGAACCCATAGAGATGAGGGGAAAGTTGGTGTCTGATTATGAAGTAAAGTCTGTTAAATATCATTCTTTCAAAAGTTTTTTCAAAGACAACTAGTTAAGGAGATCGGTCTAAATATATCAGGCTGTTACGGCTTAGGGATAGGCACAATGAGACTGTTGGTCCAGGAAGTAGAAGAAAACCCTCCATGTAACTGAGATTATATAGTGCTGAGCAGTTGATCGACTTTTAGTTAATGCAGTGGTTCCCAAACTGGGGGTAAATTACCCCCTGGGGGTAATTTAACCATTTTTGGGGGGTAATGGAGGGGTGACAGAAAAAAGTTATGAATTCTGAAAATCAAGAAAACAATGCGGTACCCGGTATGAGGATTATTGTTAACTTTGTCTTAGTATATAAAGTTGTAAAGTAAACCTATTATAAGTAAGTAATAAAGTTAAACCAAATAACAATAAACATCAAAAACTAATAAACAGTATTAGAAAAGAAGAAATATATAGCTAAGTGTGTGGAAACCCAAAAGTATTTTGACAAGTATGCTTCAGGACAAAAGTCACTCAGTAGCCCAGATCGACCTGTCCAGTACGCGTCACTCACTTCCTGAGGCTGCCTCTCAACAACGTATCTGTGCGAGAAGGGCTTCTCAACTGTGCTGGGTATGAAAACAAAAAAGAGGACTCGCTTGAATGTTGCAAACGATGCCAGGCTGGCACTTTCAACCACGAAGCCAAGAATTCCTAAACTAGCTTCAAGTATGCAACTCCATCCATCCCACTGATGTTCTTGACATCTTTGGTAATAGTCATTAGAGATGCACAATGTTCAAATACAATAAATAAAAGAAAATATCTCAAGTGTTTTAATTTAGCCATATATATCAATAATAACAACATTTTGTGAAAGGGGTAACATGCTTTATGTGGCATGTTAAATTGGGTAACAAGCTGAAAAAGTTTGGGAACCACTGTTAATGCATTATCAAATTCTTACTCTGTGAAGAGGCAATCACTCTCATAAATATTTTGGCTCATGAACTTAATCAATTTCAACCTTTCTTCAGAAGCACTCTCGAAGTTTTTTATATGAGATGGGAGATTTTCATGCCTGGATGTTTTTTACAAGTTATTTATGAGGTCATTTGCTTTTTCAAGAGGAAAGAGATATGTAACATTACTAGTCTTTTTCCTCATTATTTTATTTATACCATTCCAAGTCAGACTTAAAGGGGTGGACCTGTTTAACCCACTAACAACGGGCAATAGAAAGAGCGAACTGTGTAGTGTTTTGTTTTTGGCACTGTTTTTACATCAAATTTTGTACGTGTGGTAGTTGTGTGCTATTGTCTGTGATGTGTTTTGTTGCAACCCCTGAATGGGTTGCAATGATTATGTATATATATAATTATTACCTTTTCATATAATTTTATATTGCTTATATTTGCGATAATAGCTAAATCGTAAATGTATTGCTTTATGTTGTTATTTGACTTAGCTTCCTTTGGTTAGGTAGGATGTAACATATTATGTGCTCAGTTCAAGTCTTGATTGCCTAACTACTGTAATTATCGCTCTTTGCTCGTTACTCTGCCGGCTTCTTGCTAGGCAGTGACCCACGGAGCTATCACGTGATCGAGGGGGGGGTGTCCTCACCTCGCCTGAAGTATTCAGTCTGGTCTAGACTCTCTTGGTGGTTGGACAGATTGTCTCATTATTCTTGTTAGTTCTGTAGAACTCTGTTCACAGAACATTGTATAGACTTAGTGATTTTCGACGTTGTACTGAGGTTGTGTGTCTCATAGACACTCTGAGTAACTCAGGTCCTGAGCTGTATCTTCTGACCTAACTTGTACTGGTATCTGTGTATTATCACAGTCGGGGATTTTCTTATGCTGAACTTAGATTCAGTAGTATGGGAGTTTTGTGACTCTTGTGGAGGATCTGCAGATGGTCCCTACTTAGTGTCGTTATATTATCTCCTTGTTCCTGATTGTGTCGCAGTTGCTTGTTATATTGCTATTGGGCTTAGCATTCTTTTTATTGTTCAAGCAGACTGTTCTGATTGCCAGTTGGTCAAGAAGTTAGTTTATGTGAGGACTTTGTCAGTCACTTGTTTAAGTCGAGTCGAGTCTTGAGACATAGCGAACTACTTAGAGCACTTACACACATACACACTTGTACATATTTGTAATATCTTATTAAATGTTAATGTACCAGACGGTACTTAAGAATGATAAATGTGATATGTGCTTTCAGCACAATAATACTGTAAACGAGAGAAGTGATTATTATTATTTTGATTATTATTAATTTAATTTACTTTGATAATATACCTCTAGAGTCTAGACGATACTCAATAAATTTATTAAATTTTAATTTCTCTAGTTAGTAGCCTACCAGTTGTAATCCTGAAGCATTACTGAATCATACTGAATTCTAATGGATAATTGGACAAGGATACTGACTAATTGTTACGAAAACCCAGTAACAGGCTGGATGCTAGAAGGGCAGTCCTTTCTAGTATTCACTGGAGATCTCTAAGCTTTTAGAATCGCGTTTTTTGTAACATGTTTATCATAGTCATGTGTGAGGTTAATGTTAACTTCACGTTATCTGAATGTGTTCCATCCTGCTTGTGAGTATGATGCGGTGGGCGTGATGGGGACTAGGATGGGGAGTGATGAGAAGTGAAGGTTGATTGGTGTGTGGTCAGAGCTAGAGAGTGAACCAGTAACGATGAAGTGGTGAAGGTGAAGACTGGCTCTGTTAGTGATAATGTCAGGTTTATCTTGTCCTCCGTAAGTGAAGCAGCTGTTCAAGTGTGGGCCAAGGCGAATCAGATGTTTCTGTGGGACTAGTTGTAAGAGTTATATGCCGTGTGGGTGTAGTGGTTGTGGAAGGCGTTGTGTTTAACGTTAAGATCAGATAGACTGGAAGGCTGGAATGGTTGAAGAGTAAGAGTGAGATCAGGGATGTTTATATGGATTTTGGGCGTGCGTACGCAGTGTAAATGATAATGGGATCATGATAGATGAAAAACTTGATGATCATAAATCAGGGAACGGGTGGGGTTTGAACCTATGGTGAGTTCTGAAACTCACAGGCCAGTGCGTTAATCACTCTTGTTATTATAATATCCTGAGTTTTGTTGGTCATACTATGGATTAGAAGAGAGAGAGGGAAGAAATTCGTGTCATATGGTACTGTTCATTGTTCTGTGGCAGACACTTCTGTGTTTGCTGTCACAACCTCCACAGTGTTCATGTAGACGTCGACAATGGTATCATTGGAGGTTATCTTCTGTTTAACTAAGTATGTTATTAGTGGTGGCTGATGTTACCAGCTTGAATAACAGTTAAGAGAAAACTTAATGCATATCTGTCTTAAAAATAACATTATTATTATTATTACATTTATCCGTGAGAATAATACAGAGCCTGGAGGAATTAAAGTCAATGATATTCGATCCAAGTAGAGGAAGGATAGGTCCGATTCCTTGGATCAGAGCTCATCAACATTTCCTTGGGGAAGGAAACCTGAGGATGAAGAACATTTTGTTCTGGTTATTCCTTGTTCTGCAGCCTGTGTCTTGATGCCGGTGAGGGACTCTTGATCCAGTATCCCCCCCTTCCCTGAATCGAACTTGATTGCTTCCCACTCCCAAGATGCACGTAGATTAGAAGGCGGTGTGGGGTTACCAAAGAAATAATTCAGAGGGCTGAGGAGTTGTTAAGGCGGTTTGGGCATTTAGAGAGGTTGGAGCAGAATAGGATGACTAAGGGGGTATATAAATATGGGGTGGAGAGAAGAACTGGTAGGGGCCGTCCCAAGAAGAGTTGGAGGGAGGGGGGCGAAGGAGGTTTTGAGTCCTAGGGGCTTGGGCATCCAGCAGGCTGGTGTAAGCATATCAGATAGGAATGAGTGAAAACAATATTTTTTTTTTAAATGACCTGACATACTGTTGGAGCGTGAGCAAAGTAACATATATGAAGAGATTCAGGAGAAATCGGTTAGTCGGATTTGAATCCTGGAGGTGGGAGGTACAGTGCACTCTGAAGGAGTGGTGTGGATATTGCAGGTCGGGCACCATTTGTACTGTGGTGTTACCACATTTATGGTAAGATAGTGATTGAATAATGATGTATTTCTTCCTTTTTTGGGGGTCACCTTTCTTTGGTGGGAGACGGCCGGTGTGTTAAAAACGTGTTAGCAACATGTATCTCGCTTTTTCTCAGCTTTTGAAAAACAAGTTGATGTGATTTGTGTTTCTGTTTATTTGTGTTTGCAGTTCGCGGACCAGCTGAAAGTGATTCAGAATGAACTACAGACACAAATCCAGGACCTCGACCGTACCAAGAAGGTTTATTATGACGAGGAACACGTCGCCCACGACGCCAGGGAGAAGGCCAGTGCTGCTGAGGAGAAGTAAGCTGACGTGTGTGTGTGTGTGTGTGTGTGTGTGTGTGTGTGTGTGTGTGTGTGTGTGTGTGTGTGTGTGTGTGTGTGTATGTGCGTGCGTGAGTACGTGCGTGCGTATGTGCATGTGTGTGTGTGCATGTGTACTAATTTAATTTTTGGTTGCAGGGGTCGAGTCTCAACTCTTAGCCCCACCTCTCTCCTGTCCGCGTGAGCCCTTTCATACATATTCTTAAAGCTGTGTATGGATTCTGCCTTTACCACTTCACTGTCTAGATCATTCCATTTCCTGACCACTCTAAGGCTAAAGAAGTATTTCCTAACATTCCTGTGACTCATATGTGCTTTTAACTTTCAGCTGTGACCTCGTGGACCTGAGACCCGGCTCTCAAAGAGACATCCCCTGTCCACCCTGTCACTTCCACTAAGTATTTTGTACGTCGTAATCATGTTTCGTCTGGTCCTTTTGTGCTCTTGGATCGTCAGGTTTAGTTCCTATAGTCTTTACTCATAGGTCATAATCCTCAGCTCTGAGACTAATTTCGTTACAAACTTTTGCACTTTTTCCAGCTTCTTTACATGTGTAGCCAGATATGGGCTCTCTCCTGGCAGACTCCAAGATGGGCAAGACATATGTTCTACATAAGATTGTGAATGCCTCCTTGCTGATGTTCTTGAAAGGTACCCTTAAATTTGCTAGTCTCGCGTTTGCTGCAGCGGTTATTTGGTTGATGTGTACCTCAGGTGAAATGCTCGGAACTATGTTCATCCCTAGGTCCTTCTTTTTCAATGAGGTTTGCAGTCGTCCCCGAGCCTGTACACTGTTACCGGATGTGTTTGCTTTTCTCTGATTTTCATAATTTTGCATTTACTGGTGGTTAAATTATAATAACCACTTGTCAGACCAATCCTGCAGCTTGTCCAGATCCATTTGTAGTCTTTCCTGGTTACTCCTGTTTGTATTCTCCTCATTAGTTTTACATCGTATGCAAACTGGGATACCTCTGACTCGATCTTTTCTGTCATGTTGACATACACAAGAAACGGTACTGGCCGAAGTACTGACCCTTGCGGAACTCCACTCTTCACACTCACCCATTCCGAAACCTCCTCCATAACAGTAACTCGTTGCTTCCTTCCCGTTAAGTATCCCTTGATTCACTGTAGGTTTTCTTCCGGTCACTTTTGGGGGTACTCTATCGAAAGCCTTCTTGCAATCCAAATATATATAGTCTATCCATCCCTCTCTTACCTGCCAAACTTTTGTTACCATATCATAGAACTCTAGCTGGTTGTAATTCATGAATCAACTACTTTCCAGGTGCTCCACTACTCCTCTAACAATCTTCTCCATGCTCAGTAATAACCCACATAGAGACAGAAACACAGGAGGTTGATTGCTGAAGTGCATCCCAGAAGGGGTCGGGATATTCAAATTAATCAACCTTCTGTGTTTTTGTCTCCATATGGGTTATTATTGAGCATTGACAAGTGTTCACTACACTTCATTTGCTCATAACCTTACATACTATGCATGTTAGTGACACAAGCATTTAGTTTAATACCACCTGTTGCTCTTTTTTTTTTGAATAATGGGACTACCTTATCCTTAATCTTACATACTATGCATGTTAATGACTGACCTGTAGTTCAAGTCATCTATATGTCTCCTTTATTTTAATACTGGGACTACATGCACTCTTCCAGACCTCTGGCATCTGCCTTGTTTCCATCGATTTGCTAGGGTTCACTAAGTTCCTCTGCTTTCTCTCAGAACCCACTGAGAGATATTGTCTGGTCCTGCTGCTTTCTAGGTATCTATTTGACTCGATATTTTCTTCATCTCTTCTCCCGTTGTTTGTATTGTGTTCAGTACTTTTTGGTTCATTTTCTCTCTTTGACTCGGGCAATATTTTTTGATTGCGCTGAGTATACCTTCCTAAATCTTCTGTTCAGCTCTTCACTGACTTCCTGGTCATTCCAAGTCATTCTTAGTGTGTGTGTGGGGGGGAAGGGGGGGGGGGTGCGTACACTCACCTATTCGTGTGTCGAGTCTCAGCTCCTGGTCCTACCTCTTAATTTGGCACACACTGGGTTTATTCCTTCCTAACCTCGTGGGCTATGTCATACCCATCCTTAAAATTATGTATAAAGACTTCCGTCCCTAATTCTTCGTCTAGATTATTCCACTTCCTTACTAAACTGAAGCTGAAGAAATATTTCCTGACATCTCCGTGACTCATATACCTCATATACTCGTGTACCTGTTTCTGCCATTTCAATAGTTTATCTATGTTTTCCCTGTCAAATCCTCTGAGTACTTTATACTATATTATTATGTCTTCCTTCGTTGTTGTATCCTTTAATGTCAATACAGTCAGCTCCTTTAGTCCCTTCCCATTTTTTTCAGTTCCCTCAGCTCTGGGACTAGTTTCGTTGCAGACCTCTGTACTTTCTCCAGATCCTTAACATGCTTATACGGGGAAGGTACCAGGCCAGCTGTACCTATTCCAAAATGAGCCTAGTATATGTAGTATGGAGGGCCATGAATGACTTAGTGTTGAAGTTTCTAAAAGTTAATATAAGATTTACCAAATGCGTATATGCCCCAGAAATCATCCAGTTGAATGCTTCGGGTGATGCGCTTAGTATGTACTTTCCTCACCCCTTGGACCTTCAGTTTCTGGTCTTCTTTTCCAGTACTTTTATTTATACAACTTTGCATTTGCTGCGATTGAACTCTAGTAACTGATTGTGTGACCGGTCCTGCAGTTTGTCTACCTCCATTTGTAGCGCCTCTTGTCTATCTTACATTTGTATTCTCTACTGTATCTAAAACTACAGTAGGCTCGAATCCAAGAACTCCGACAAGGAAGCTCGGAATGTCTGGACCCACATGTACTGATTCTAGCAGTTGTCCCTGTCATCCCAGTTTACCACTACCCAGACCTTGTGACCTTCACAGACCAGTATTATTCCTGTGACCTTCACAGACCAGTGCTATTCCTGTGACTGTGACAGACCAGTGTTATTCCTATGACCTCAGACCAATGTTTTTCCTGTACTCTTCACAGACTAGTGCTATTCCTGTTACCTTCACAGACCAGCGTCATTCCTGTAACCTTCATAGACCATTGTTAATCCGGTCATCTTCAGAGACCAGTGTTATTCCTGTGATCCCCACTTATCGTTGTGATCATTAAACCATTAAAAAACATTAATGATTTAAAAAACGTTGCATTTAAAACAAATATTTATTTAATCTCTCATTTTTTGGGATACGAGTAATTGGTTAATATATAATTTATGGATATTATGTTTTAATGTTGTATTTACATTGGCCTTGTGATTCTTTATTCCATTGAGTGTGTATAAAGAACATGTGTGTGTGTGTGTGTGTGTGTGTGTGTGTGTGTGTGTGTGTGTGTGTGTGTGTGTGTGTGTGTGTGTGTGTCTGTGTGTATGTAGTGTACGTGTGTGTGTGTTTCACAAGCATATATTACTTATATGTGATTATTATAATTACAGTGACTCATCTGTATAATTGTGATGATGTCAGTGTTGAGACACTGAGAAATTCATCACTAACCTCTTGATATTATGTTACACTCTAGACTACCAACCTGCTTACCTACCTACCTACCTACCTACCTACCTACCTACCTACCTACCTACCTACCTACCTACCTACCTACCTACCAACCAACCAACGAACCAACCAACCAACCAACCAACCAACCAACCAACCAACCAACCAACCAACCAACCAACCAACCAACCAACCAACCAACCAACCTACCTGCATACCTACCAACCAACCCACCCACCCACCCACCCACCCACTCACCAACCAACCAACCAACCAACCAACCAACCGTAACCTGAACCCACCTACGAACCCACCCACCAACCCACCCTACCCTACCTACCAACATGTGCACCAACCCTATTCACCTTCTTACCCACCTCAATCCCATCTAACATCTACCTACCCACTCACCTACCCACTGACCCTCCCACCCTACCCAACCTACTCAATACTACACACCACTTACCCATCCCACCCACCACCCACCCACTCCAACCTAACCACACCCACATACCCACCCACCACCCACCTCCAACCCACCCAACCACCCACTCCCCACCTACCCACCCACCTACCCACCCACCCATCACCTATCCCAACCCATCCATCACCCTACCCACCCTACTGCCTCACTACCTACCTACCACCTCCAACCCATTTCACCACCACGTACCCACTCATGTACCGACCAACCTACCTACCTACCTACCTACCAACCAACATACGTACCAAACTACCAACCTACCTACCTACCTGCATACCAACCCACCTACCTACCTACCTACCAACCAACCTGCCTACTTACCTACCTACCTACCAACTTACATACCTAACTACCTTCCTACCAACCTACAGGTTTAACTACATACCTACCTACCTCCCTACCAACCAACCGACCTACCTACCTACCTATCTACCCCATTCTACCACCCATCAACCCACCACCTACCCTACCGTACATACCTACCTCACCATCAACCCACCTACCTACCACATCCATCAACCACGTACCATCAACATACCTACCTGCCTCCCACTTATCAACCCCCCACCCACCTCCCACCACTCCACCCTACCTAACAACCCTACCTCCACTCCTACCCTACCCATCCTAACCCACCTCAACCTACCCACCCACCCACCTGTCAACCCTACCATCTCACCTCCACCTCACCCATCAACCTACCTACATACCTACCTACCTATCAACCTACCTACCTACCTACCTATCAACCTACCTACCTACCTGTCAACCTACCTACCTACCTATCAACCTACCTACCTACCTACCTATCAACCTACCTACCTATCAAGCTACGTACGTACCTACCTACCTATCAACCTACCTGCCTACCTACCTATCAACCTACGTACCTATCAACCCACGTACCTATCAACCTACCTACCTACCAACCTCCCACCTGTCATCCCTCCCACCTCCACCCACGCATCCACTCACCTATCAACCCTACTCCACCCTATCAACCCTACTCCCACTTGCCTACCCACCCACTCATCCCACTCACCCTACTCATCCATCAACCTTCCCTACCCACTCACCTGTCAACCCACCTCCCTACCCACTTACGTACACCACCTTCCCACCTTACCATCAACCACACCATTCTACCCTACCTACCCATCAACCCTACTCCACTACCTACCCATCAACCCATCCCACCTCCACCTGTCCTACCCATCAACCCACCCACACCCACTCACCCACCTACCCATCAATCCATCCACCCACCCACCCCATCAACCCACCCACCTACCCATCAACCCACCCTACCTACCTACCCATCACCTATGAACCTACCCTACCACCTTATGAACCCACCCACCACTCCACCTACCACCATCCACCTCCACCCACTCACCCACCTACCCCCACCCACCCATCCACACCTCTTCCTACCCCTCCCACTCACCCATCAACCCACCCACCCATCAACCTACCCACTTCCACCCACCCATCAACCCACCTACCTATCAACCTACCACCCTACTCCACCTACCTACCCACCATTTATCAACCCCAACATCCACCTGCCTACCCATCACCCATCAACCCTACCCACCTCCCACCCATCAACCCACGTACCCATCAACCCACCCACCTACCCACCTGTCATCCCACCCACCATCCACCTACTTACCTGACAACCCACCCTCCCACCTACCTACCACCCACCAACCTTCCTACCTACCCATCAACTTACTACCTACCACACCTCATGAACCCACCCAACCTACCTACCTACCTATCAACCTACCTACCTACCTATCAACCTACCTACCTACCTGTCATCCTACCTACCTACTTAGCTATCAGCCTACGTACGTACCTATCTACCTACCTATCAACCTACCTACGTACCTACCTATCTACGTACCTATCAACCTACGTACTTATCAACCTACCTACCTACCTATGAACCTACCTACCTACCTGTCAACCTACCTCCCTACCTACCTACCTACCTACCTATCTTCCTACCTACCTACATATCAACCTACCTACCTACCTACCTACCTACCTGTAAACCCACCTCCCTACCTACCTACCTACCTACCTATCAACCTACCTACCTATCAACCTACCTACCTACCTACCTACGTAATTGTTTTATTGTCTCGTTCTACCCATGTTTTTGTCCAACAAGGTCATATGTCACACCTTTTTCATTTATTTAAGTTATTACTTGTTTAATGTTGTTTCTTAATGTTTTTTCCTTTTACAGTTCTTTACGTTTCTTTTTTATTATTTCTTCTTTTGTTGTTTCGTCCTGTTTGTTACTTTTCTTTTTATTTCTTCTTTATTATTTTCCCCCTTTAATAAATGTTTTAATTTCTTCTATTTTATTTTGTCTTCTTAACATTTCTTCTTGTTCATTATTTCCCTCTCTTTAGTATTCTATTTTATTTATCTGTGGATTAGTTTTGTTGGATGTGTTAAGTTTGTGTGTTATGTGTTGTTCTCCTCCCTAGGTGCGGCCAGCACACAACAGCTGCACATACTTGTGTTCCTCTCACGTAGGTTGACAACATTGTTTGAGCACTTCAGCACTGCTGTGTTGCAGAGTGTTGCACACTGCTTTATTGCTCTCCCACGGTAACTCTTACATCAGCCTCTCCCTCCGTGGCTCTTACATCAGCCTCTCCCACGGTAACTCTTACATCAGCCTCTGCCACCGTGACTCTTACATCAGCCTCTGCCACCGTGACTCTTACATCAGCCTCTGCCACCGTGACTCTTACATCAGCCTCTGCCACCGTGACTCTTACATCAGCCTCTCCCACCGTGACTCTTACATCAGCCTCTCCCTCCGTGACTCTTACATCAGCCTCTCCCACCGTGACTCTTACATCAGCCTCTCCCACGGTGACTCTTACATCAGCCTCTCCCACCGTGACTCTTACATCAGCCTCTCCCACGGTGACTCTTACATCAGCCTCTCCCACGGTGACTCTTACATCAGCCTCTCCCACGGTGACTCTTACATCAGCCTCTCCAACGGTGACTCTTACATCAGCCTCTCCCACGGTGACTCTTACATCAGCCTCTCCCACCGTGACTCTTACATCAGCCTCTCCCACCGTGACTCTTAAATCAGCCTCTCCCACGGTGACTCTTACATCAGCCTCTCCCACGGTAACTCTTACATCAGCCTCTCCCACGGTGACTCTTACATCAGCCTCTCCCACCGTGACTCTTCCATCAGCCTCTCCCACGGTGACTCTTACATCAGCCTCTCCCACGGTAACTCTTACATCAGCCTCTCCCACGGTGACTCTTACATCAGCCTCTCCCACGGTGACTCTTACATCAGCCTCTGCCACCGTGACTCTTACATCAGCCTCTCCCACGGTGACTCTTACATCAGCCTCTCCCACCGTGACTCTTACATCAGCCTCTCCCACGGTGACTTACATCAGCCTCTCCCACGGTGACTCTTACATCAGCCTCTCCCACCGTGACTCTTACATCAGCCTCTCCCACCGTGACTCTTACATCAGCCTCTCCCACGGTGACTCTTACATCAGCCTCTCCCACGGTGACTCTTACATCAGCCTCTCCCACGGTGACGCTTACATCAGCCTCTCCCACCGTGACTCTTACATCAGCCTCTCCCACCGTGACTCTTACATCAGCCTCTCCCACGGTGACTCTTACATCAGCCTCTCCCACGGTGACTCTTACATCGGCCTCTCCCACCGTGACTCTTACATCAGCCTCTCCCACCGTGACTCTTACATCAGCCTCTCCCACGGTGACTCTTACATCAGCCTCTCCCACGGTGACTCTTACATCAGCCTCTCCCACGGTGACTCTTACATCGGCCTCTCCCACCGTGACTCTTACATCAGCCTCTCCCACCGTGACTCTTACATCAGCCTCTCCCACGGTGACTCTTACATCAGCCTCTCCCACGGTGACTCTTACATCAGCCTCTCCCACGGTGACTCTTACATCGGCCTCTCCCACCGTGACTCTTACATCAGCCTCTCCCACGGTGACTCTTACATCAGCCTCTCCCACGGTGACTCTTACATCAGCCTCTCCCACGGTGACTCTTACATCAGCCTCTCCCACGGTGACTCTTACATCAGCCTCTCCCACCGTGACTCTTACATCAGCTTCTCCCACGGTGACTCTTACATCAGCCTCTCCCACTGTGACTCTTACATCGGCCTCTCCCACCGTGACTCTTTCATCAGCCTCTCCCACGGTGACTCTTACATCAGCGTCTCCCACCGTGACTCTTACATCAGCCTCTCCCACGGTGACTCTTACATCAGCCTCTCCCACGGTGACCCTCGCATAGTGACCCCTAACACAGTCACCCCTGACATGAACCTTTCAAGCAGTGACCCTCACATGAACCTCTCCCACAATGACCTTCATGAACCTCTCCCACAGTGACCCTCACATGACCCTCTCCCACAGTGACCCTCACATACGCCTCTCCCATATAGCGACCCTCACATAAGTCACGCTTTTTAAAAATATTTCATCATACTTTACAACCTTCATTTAACCTTTGTAGACGAATGGTTCAGAGAACCGACATGTTGATGAATTAGACACATGTGCAACTCTTGGGTATCTTTATTGAGGAAACGTTTCGCCACACAGTGGCTTCATCAGTCCATACGTAGGAGAAACTTGAAGAACAGGAGGAGAATGAGGTAATCAGTCCCTCAACTTTGAGTCGATGTATTCAGTCCATCAATCTTGAATAAAATGCCAGTCTATTCAAGATTGATGGACTGAACACATCGACTCAAGGTTGAGGGACTGATTAGCTCATTCTCCTCCTGTTCTTCAAGTTTCTCCTTTGTATGGACTGATGAAGCCACTGTGTGGCGAAACGTTTCCTCAATAAAGATACCCAAGAGTTGCACATGTGTCAGATTCATTTAACCTGTTTTAACAAATAATTATTTGCATTACCTTGTAGTTATCTTTGCTAACTTCTGTTATTAGTTTGTTATAGTTTTGCTAAATTAATCTATAACCAACATTATTATAAAGCTCCTCTAAATACAGAAGTTTTCCATTAATGTGAGTTGATAACTCAGACAAACATCTTCAGTCCGAAAAGTTCCACCTACACAGTAGACTTCTTCAGTCAGATACAGGGGTAGTAGAAGCAGTACAGATGTAATCAGTCCCTCACACTCGAAGACGTAGTTTTGAGGTGGTCAGTCCCTCAGCCTCCATAGTCTGGAACATTGTTCCAGACTATGGAGCAGAACTCTTCTCCAGGATGAGGGACTGACCACCTCAAAACTACGTCATCAAGTACGATGGACTAATTACATCATCTCTACATCTCGATTGCTTCTGTTGCCTGTGTACGCGACTGAAGAAGCCTGCTGTGTAGGTGAAAAGTTTGGGAATAAAGATACCTAATTGTTGTACATGTGTCTTACTTATAAACTTGTCAGTATTATATACCATTATCATATTTACATAAAAAGTGAATGAAAAAGTTTATTCAGAATTGAATAACACCTGGAACTGTCTTCATTGTGTCTGTTATTCAGTTACTGATGCATTTGTTCAACGGCATTGAGGAAAACTTGCTCTGTATAGACGAGAATAATAGTAACACTGACGCTATATCTTCTTTCTCTGTTTTATTGAAATTTTGAATTTTGTGTTTTATAGATGATTTTGTATTCATTCAAATAACATATATCTAGAATTTGTGGTCTGGCTAGAAGTTTTTGTACGTTAGTAACGTTAGCAGGACAACTACTAAATCTCGTGCTGATACACTAGTAACGTTGTTAGTAACATCATCAGGACTACTGAGTCTTGTGTTACTATACTAGTAACATCATCAGGACTACTGAGTCTTGTGTTACTATACTAGTAACATCAGCAGGACTACTGAGTCTTGTGTTACTATACTAGTAACATCAGCAGGACTACTGAGTCTTGTGTTACTATACTAGTAACATCAGCAGGACTTCTGAGTCTTGTGTTACTATACTAGTAACATCAGCAGGACTACTGAGTCTTGTGTTACTATACTAGTAACATCATCAGGACTACTGAATCTTGTGTTACTATACTAGTAACATCAGGACTACTGAATCATGTGTTACTATACTAGTAACATCAGGACTACAAAATTTTGTGTTACTATACTAGTAACATCAGGACTACTGAATCTTGTGTTACTATACTAGTAACATCAGGACTACTGAATCTTGTGTTACTATACTAGTAACATCAGGACTACTGAATCTTGTGTTACTATACTAGTAACATCAGCAAGACTACTGAGTCTTGTGTTACTATACTAGTAACATCATCAGGACTACTGAATCTTGTGTTACTATACTAGTAACATCATCAGGACTACTGAATCTTGTGTTACTATACTAGTAACATCATCAGGACTACTGAATCTTGTGTTACTATACTAGTAACATCATCAGGACTACTGAATCTTGTGTTACTATACTAGTAACATCAGCAGGACTACTGAATCTTGTGTTACTATACTAGTAACATTATCAGGACTACTGAATCTTGTGTTACTATACTAGTAACATCATCAGGACTACTGAATCTTGTGTTACTATACTAGTAACATCATCAGGACTACTGAATCTTGTGTTACTATACTAGTAACATCAGCAGGACTACTGAATTTTGTGTTACTATACTAGTAACATCATCAGGACTACTGAATCTTGTGTTACTATACTAGTAACATCATCAGGACTACTGAATCTTGTGTTACTATACTAGTAACATCATCAGGACTACTGAATCTTGTGTTACTATACTAGTAACATCATCAGGACTACTGAATCTTGTGTTACTATACTAGTAACATCAGCAGGACTACTGAATTTTGTGTTACTATACTAGTAACATCAGCAAGACTACTGAGTCTTGTGTTACTATACTAGTAACATCATCAGGACTACTGAATCTTGTGTTACTATACTAGTAACATCATCAGGACTACTGAATCTTGTGTTACTATACTAGTAACATCATCAGGACTACTGAATCTTGTGTTACTATACTAGTAACATCATCAGGACTACTGAATCTTGTGTTACTATACTAGTAACATCAGCAGGACTTATCATACTACACTACTCTTCCCTCTCAACATATTTTAAATATTTCCACATTGTTAGTGTCTTCTAGTTTACCTTCACGTTATAATACTCCTGATAATACGCACTTCATCTGTCTCCATAATAAAGTACGTCTCTGGGAACTTTTGTGTTCACTACTTAAGCAGTTTTTCGAAATGTCAAATTTACTTTTTATTTGACGAGATGAATCATAGATATTGACTTATTTGTTCTTTTGTATTATTTCCTGTTTTTTTAGTTGATGTAGTTTCTTCATCTTGGTGTATCCAGCTATTTTTATTTGGGAAAACAAGAATGTGTAAATTAGTGAGCGTGAAGTTTTATGGGAAGAAAAAAATCTAATAAATTAGTGAGTGTAAATGTTGTATAAACTATTAAAAATTTATTCTTTGAGCCATTTTATTATGTTTCATTTTATTATTATTATTATTATTATTATTATTATTATTATTATTATTATTATTATTATTGTTATTATTATTATTATTATTATTATTATTATTATTATTATTATTATTATTATTATTTTAGATACCGTCTTTGTATTACGTACTTTATTCTATTATTTCTCTAAATTGCTGTTAATAATCTATATGTTTTTCTTATTTGTTAACTTGCAGTTCTTGTTATTTGGTAGTTTTATCTGGTAACCTTCTTATCTGGTAGTTTTATCTGGTAACCTTCTTATCTGGTAGTTTTATCTGGTAACCTTCTTATCTGGTAGTTTTTGTTATCAGATAACTCTTATTTTCCTGAACCATCCTTCACTACCAGTGTTATCTTACTCTACTGAACCATCCTTCACTACCAGTGTTATCTTACTCTACTGAACCATCCTTCACTACCAGTGTTATCTTACTATCCTGAACAATCCTTCACTACCAGTGTTATCTTACTATCCTGAACAATCCTTCACTACCAGTGTTATCTTACTCTCCTGAACCATCCTTCACTACCAGTGTTATCTTACTCTCCTGAACCATCCTTCACTACCAGTGTTATCTTACTCTCCTGAACCATCCTTCACTACCAGTGTTATCTTACTATCCTGAACCATCCTTCACTACCAGTGTTATCTTACTACCCTGAACCATCCTTCACTACTAGTGTTATCTTACTATCCTGAACCATCCTTCACTACCAGTGTTATCTTACTATTCTGAACCATCCTTCACTACTAGTGTTATCTTACTATCCTTAACCATCCTTCACTACTAGTGTTATCTTACTATCCTGAACCATCCTTCACTACCAGTGTTATCTTACTATTCTGAACCATCCTTAACTACCAGTGTTATCTTACATGAACCATCCTTCACTACCAGTGTTATCTTACTATCCTGAACCATCCTTCACTACCAGTGTTATCTTACTATCCTGAACAATCCTTCACTACCAGTGTTATCTTACTATCCTGAACCATCCTTCACTACCAGTGTTATCTTACTATTCTGAACCATCCTTCACTACCAGTGTTATCTTACTATCCTAAATCATCCTTAACTACCAGTGTTATCTTACATGAACCATCCTTCACTACCAGTGTTATCTTACTATTCTGAACCATCCTTCACTACCAGTGTTATCTTACTACCCTAAACCATCCTTAACTACCAGTGTTATCTTACATGAACCATTCTTCACTACTAGTGTTATCTTACTATTCTGAACCATCCTTCACTACCAGTGTTATCTTACTATTCTGAACCATCCTTCACTACCAGTGTTATCTTACATGAACCATCCTTCACTACCAGTGTTATCTTACTATCCTGAACCATCCTTCACTACCAGTGTTATCTTACATGAACCATCCTTCACTACCAGTGTTATCTTACTATCCTGAACCATCCTTCACTACCAGTGTTATCTTACTATTCTGAACCATCCTTCACTACCAGTGTTATCTTACATGAACCATCCTTCACTACCAGTGTTATCTTACTATTCTGAACCATCCTTAACTACCAGTGTTATCTTACATGAACCATCCTTCACTACCAGTGTTATCTTACTATCCTGAACCATCCTTCACTACCAGTGTTATCTTACTATCCTGAACAATCCTTCACTACCAGTGTTATCTTACTATCCTGAACCATCCTTCACTACCAGTGTTATCTTACTATTCTGAACCATCCTTCACTACCAGTGTTATCTTACTATCCTAAATCATCCTTAACTACCAGTGTTATCTTACATGAACCATCCTTCACTACCAGTGTTATCTTACTATTCTGAACCATCCTTCACTACCAGTGTTATCTTACTACCCTAAACCATCCTTAACTACCAGTGTTATCTTACATGAACCATTCTTCACTACTAGTGTTATCTTACTATTCTGAACCATCCTTCACTACCAGTGTTATCTTACTATTCTGAACCATCCTTCACTACCAGTGTTATCTTACTATTCTGAACCATCCTTCACTACCAGTGTTATCTTACATGAACCATCCTTCACTACCAGTGTTATCTTACTATCCTGAACCATCCTTCACTACCAGTGTTATCTTACATGAACCATCCTTCACTACCAGTGTTATCTTACTATCCTGAACCATCCTTCACTACCAGTGTTATCTTACTATTCTGAACCATCCTTCACTACCAGTGTTATCTTACATGAACCATCCTTCACTACCAGTGTTATCTTACTATTCTGAACCATCCTTAACTACCAGTGTTATCTTACATGAACCATCCTTCACTACCAGTGTTATCTTACTATCCTGAACCATCCTTCACTACCAGTGTTATCTTACTATCCTGAACAATCCTTCACTACCAGTGTTATCTTACTATCCTGAACCATCCTTCACTACCAGTGTTATCTTACTATTCTGAACCATCCTTCACTACCAGTGTTATCTTACTATCCTAAATCATCCTTAACTACCAGTGTTATCTTACATGAACCATCCTTCACTACCAGTGTTATCTTACTATTCTGAACCATCCTTCACTACCAGTGTTATCTTACTACCCTAAACCATCCTTAACTACCAGTGTTATCTTACATGAACCATTCTTCACTACTAGTGTTATCTTACTATTCTGAACCATCCTTCACTACCAGTGTTATCTTACTATTCTGAACCATCCTTCACTACCAGTGTTATCTTACTGTTCTGAACCATCCTTCACTACCAGTGTTATCTTACATGAACCATCCTTCACTACCAGTGTTATCTTACTATCCTGAACCATCCTTCACTACCAGTGTTATCTTACATGAACCATCCTTCACTACCAGTGTTATCTTACTATCCTGAACCATCCTTCACTACCAGTGTTATCTTACTATTCTGAACCATCCTTCACTACCAGTTTTATCTTACATGAACCATCCTTCACTACCAGTGTTATCTTAATATCCTGAACCATCCTTCACTACCAGTGTTATCTTACTATCCTGAACCATCCTTCACTACCAGTGTTATCTTACTATCCTGAACCATCCTTCACTACCAGTGTTATCTTACTATCCTGAACCATCCTTCACTACTAGTGTTATCTTACTATCCTGAACAATCCTTCACTACCCGTGTTATCTTACTATCCTGAACCATCCTTCACTACCAGTGTTATCTTGCTATCCTGAACCAACCTTCACTACCAGTGTTATCTTACTATCCTGAAGCATCCTTCACTACCAGTGTTATCTTACATGAACCATCCTTCACTACCAGTGTTATCTTACTATCCTGAACCATCCTTCACTACCAGTGTTATCTTACTATCTTGAACCATCCTTCATTGCTAGTGTTATCTTACATGAACCACTCTTCACTACCAGTGTTATCTTACATGAACTATCCTTCACTACCAGTGTATTCTTACATGAACCATCCTTCACTACCAGTGTTACCTTACATGAACCATCCTTCACTACCATTGTTATGTTACATGAACCATCCTTCACTACCAGTGTTATCTTATATGAACCATCCTTAACGGCTAGTGTTACCTTACATGAACCATCCTTCACTACCAGTGTTATCTTACATGAACCATCCTTCTCTACCATTGTTATGTTACATGAACCATCCTTCACTACCAGTGTTATCTTTCATGAACTATCCTTCACTACCAGTGTATTCTTACATGAACCATCCTTCACTACCAGTGTTACCTTACATGAACCATCCTTCACTACCAGTGTTACCTTACATGAACCATCCTTCTCTACCATTGTTATCTTACATGAACCATCCTTCACTACCAGTGTTATCTTACATGAACCATCCTTCACTACCAGTGTTATCTTATATGAACCATCCTTAATGGCTAGTGTTATCTTATATGAACCATCCTTAACGGCTAGTGTTACCTTACATGAACCACTCTTCACTACCAGTGTTATCTTACATGAACTATCCTTCACTACCAGTGTTATCTTACATGAACCATCCTTCACTACCAGTGTTATCTTACTTGAACCATCCTTCACTACCAGTGTTATCTTACCTGAAACATCCTTCACTACCAGTGTTATCTTACCTGAAGCATCCTTCACTACCAGTGTCATCTTACATGAACCATCCTTCACTACCAGTGTTATCTTACCTGAACCATCCTTCACTACCAGTGTTATCTTAACTGAACCATCCTTCATTACCAGTGTTATCTTACCTGAACCATCCTTCACTATCAGTGTTATCTTACCTGAACCATCCTTCACTGCCAGTGTTATCTTACATGAACCATCCTTCACTACCAGTGTTATCTTACCTGAACCATCCTTCACTACCAGTGTTATCTTACCTGAACCATCCTTCACTACCAGTGTTATCTTACCTTAACCATCCTTCACTACCAGTGTTATCATACATGAACCATCCTTCACTACCATTGTTATCTTACATGAACCATCCTTCACTACCAGTGTTATCTTACGTGAACCATCCTTCACTACCAGTGTTATCTTACCTTAACCATCCTTCACTACCAGTGTTATCTTACGTGAACCATCCTTCACTACCAGTGTTATCTTACCTTAACCATCCTTCACTACCAGTGTTATCTTACATGAACCATCCTTCACTACCAGTGTTATCTTACCTGAACCATCCTTCACTACCAGTGTTATCTTACATGAACCATCCTTCACTACCATTCTTATCTTACATGAACCATCCTTCACTACCAGTGCTATCTTACGTGAACCATCCTTCACTACCAGTGTTATCTTACCTTAACCATCCTTCACTACCAGTGTTATCTTACCTGTACCATCCTTCACTACCAGTGTTATGTTACCTTAACCATCCTTCACTACCAGTGTTATCTTACCTGTACCATCCTTCACTACCAGTGTTATCTTACCTTAACCATCCTTCACTACCAGTGTTATCTTACCTAAACCATCCTTCACTACCAGTGTTATCATACATGAACCATCCTTCACTACCAGTGTTATCTTAACTGAACCATCCTTCATTACCAGTGTTATCTTACCTGAACCATGCTTCACTATCAGTGTTATCTTACATGAACCATCCTTCACTACCATTGTTATCTTACATGAACCATCCTTCACTACCATTGTTATCTTACATGAACCATCCTTCACTACCAGTGTTATCTTACGTGAACCATCCTTCACTACCAGTGTTATCTTACCTTAACCATCCTTGACTACCAGTGTTATCTTACGTGAACCATCCTTCACTACCAGTGTTATCTTACCTTAACCATCCTTCACTGCCAGTGTTATCTTACATGAACCATCCTTCACTACCAGTGTTATCTTACCTGAACCATCCTTCACTACCAGTGTTATCTTACATGAACCATCCTTCACTACCATTCTTATCTTACATGAACCATCCTTCACTACCAGTGCTATCTTACGTGAACCATCCTTCACTACCAGTGTTATCTTACCTTAACCATCCTTCACTACCAGTGTTATCTTACCTTAACCATCCTTCACTACCAGTGTTATCTTACATGTACCATCCTTCACTACCATTGTTATCTTACCTTAACCATCCTTCACTACCAGTGTTATCTTACCTTAACCATCCTTCACTACCAGTGTTATCTTACCTGTACCATCCTTCACTACCAGTGTTATCTTACCTTAATCATCCTTCACTACCAGTGTTATCTTACATGAACCATCCTTCACTACCAGTGTTATCTTACATGAACCATCCTTCACTATCAGTGTTATCTTACCTGAACCATCCTTCACTACCAGTGTTATCTTACCTTAACCATCCTTCACTACCAGTGTTATCTTACCTTAACCATCCTTCACTACCAGTGTTATCTTACATGAACCATCCTTCACTACCAGTGTTATCTTACGTGAACCATCCTTCACTACCAGTGTTATCTTACCTGAACCATCCTTCACTACCAGTGTTATCTTACCTTAACCATCCTTCACTACCAGTGTTATCTTACGTGAACCATCCTTCACTACCAGTGTTATCTTACCTTAACCATCCTTCACTACCAGTGTTATCTTACATGAACCATCCTTCACTACCAGTGTTATCTTACGTGAACCATCCTTCACTACCAGTGTTATCTTACCTTAACCATCCTTCACTACCAGTGTTATGTTACATGAACCATCCTTCACTACCAGTGTTATCTTACCTGTACCATCCTTCACTACCAGTGTTATCTTACCTTAACCATCCTTCACTACCAGTGTTATCTTACCTTAACCATCCTTCACTACCAGTGTTATCATACATGAACCATCCTTCACTACCAGTGTTATCTTAACTGAACCATCCTTCATTACCAGTGTTATCTTACCTGAACCATGCTTCACTATCAGTGTTATCTTACATGAACCATCCTTCACTACCATTGTTATCTTACATGAACCATCTTTCACTACCATTGTTATCTTACATGAACCATCCTTCACTACCAGTGTTATCTTACGTGAACCATCCTTCACTACCAGTGTTATCTTACCTTAACCATCCTTCACTACCAGTGTTATCTTACGTGAACCATCCTTCACTACCAGTGTTATCTTACCTTAACCATCCTTCACTGCCAGTGTTATCTTACATGAACCATCCTTCACTACCAGTGTTATCTTACCTGAACCATCCTTCACTACCAGTGTTATCTTACATGAACCATCCTTCACTACCATTCTTATCTTACATGAACCATCCTTCACTACCAGTGCTATCTTACGTGAACCATCCTTCACTACCAGTGTTATCTTACCTTAACCATCCTTCACTACCAGTGTTATCTTACCTTAACCATCCTTCACTACCAGTGTTATCTTACATGTACCATCCTTCACTACCATTGTTATCTTACCTTAACCATCCTTCACTACCAGTGTTATCTTACCTTAACCATCCTTCACTACCAGTGTTATCTTACCTGTACCATCCTTCACTACCAGTGTTATCTTACCTTAATCATCCTTCACTACCAGTGTTATCTTACATGAACCATCCTTCATTACCAGTGTTATCTTACATAAACCATCCTTCACTATCAGTGTTATCTTACCTGAACCATCCTTCACTACCAGTGTTATCTTACCTTAACCATCCTTCACTACCAGTGTTATCTTACCTTAACCATCCTTCACTACCAGTGTTATCTTACATGAACCATCCTTCACTACCAGTGTTATCTTACGTGAACCATCCTTCACTACCAGTGTTATCTTACCTGAACCATCCTTCACTACCAGTGTTATCTTACCTTAACCATCCTTCACTACCAGTGTTATCTTACGTGAACCATCCTTCACTACCAGTGTTATCTTACCTTAACCATCCTTCACTACCAGTGTTATGTTACATGAACCATCCTTCACTACCAGTGTTATCTTACGTGAACCATCCTTCACTACCAGTGTTATCTTACCTGTACCATCCTTCACTACCAGTGTTATCTTACCTTAACCATCCTTCACTACCAGTGTTATCTTACATGAACCATCCTTCACTACCAGTGTTATCTTACATGAACCATCCTTCACTATCAGTGTTATCTTACCTGAACCATCCTTCACTACCAGTGTTATCTTACCTTAACCATCCTTCACTACCAGTGTTATCTTACCTTAACCATCCTTCACTACCAGTGTTATCTTACATGAACCATCCTTCACTACCAGTGTTATCTTACGTGAACCATCCTTCACTACCAGTGTTATCTTACCTGAACCATCCTTCACTACCAGTGTTATCTTACCTTAACCATCCTTCACTACCAGTGTTATCTTACGTGAACCATCCTTCACTACCAGTGTTATCTTACCTTAACCATCCTTCACTACCAGTGTTATGTTACATGAACCATCCTTCACTACCAGTGTTATCTTACGTGAACCATCCTTCACTACCAGTGTTATCTTACCTGTACCATCCTTCACTACCAGTGTTATCTTACCTTAACCATCCTTCACTACCAGTGTTATCTTACGTGAACCATCCTTCACTACCAGTGTTATCTTACCTTAACCATCCTTCACTACCAATGTTATCTTACCTTAACCATCCTTCACTACCAGTGTTATCTTACCTTAACCATCCTTCACTACCAGTGTTATCTTCAGCAGCAGAACTTGATCACTTTAGCCTAGTGTATATTAATTTTATTTTATTATTGCTTGGATTCTAGTAAGCATTTTTACTAGTGATCTGTTGTGTGGCTTAACTCACTCTTGCCTCAGTAATGTGCTCGTGCTTACCTAATTACAACCATATATATATATATATATATATATATATATATATATATATATATATATATATATATATATATATATATATATATATATATATATATATATATATTATTTTAAGTGACACAAGACTGTAGTCTCACATTTAATTAATTAATAAACCGAGTACTGCATTCATCGACGAATATTTTTTTTTTACCTTGGTTTATGTTTTTTTTTTTTTTCAGTGAAAGATTTGAACATTGTTATTTTCTGTTTTTAAGTTTGTGTATATTTTGTTGTGTCAAAGGTGGTGGTTGAGCGTCACCTCTAATGGTTCTCTCTCTCTCTCGCTCTCCCTCACACTCAACCCTGACCAAGACCACACTTGTACCTTCTGTATCTTTATTGCAGAAATTTTTCGCCTGCACCACAGGCTTCTTCAGTGGAATACAGGCGAACACAACTCTGAAGACAGTAGTAGTAGTTTTGATGTAATCAGTCCATCATCTTTGTTGAGGGTGATCAGTCCCCCAAGCCTCATTTCAAGGCTTAGAGACTGATGAAGTTACATCTACTTCTGTTGTTTCAGTATTATATTCGTTTGTATTTGAAGAAATCTGTTGTGCAGTCGAAATGTTTGGGCAAATAAAATACCAAAATGTTCTATGTGTCAGTATTCAGTGTCGTCCATTATGTGATGCAGAGAGAGAGAGAGAGAGAGAGAGAGAGAAGCGAACATGTGTACGCGTGCTTTTCTAAGCGTGAGTGCGGGGTTGCTTTGTGTGCTTGGTTATGAACGCGCATTTTGTGTGTATGTGTGTGTGTGTGTGTGTGTGTGTGTGTGTGTGTGTGTGTGTGTGTGTGTGTATGTGTGTGTGTGTGTGTGTGTGTGTGTGTGTGTGTATGTGTATGTGTGTGTGTGTGTGTGTGTGTGTGTGTATGTGTGTGTGTGTGTGTGTGTGTGTGTGTGTGTGTGTGTGTGTGTGTGTGTGTGTGTGTGTGTGTGTGTATGTGTGTGTGTGTGTGTTTCAGTTATCTCCACAAAACAAGTCACTAACCTAACAAACATCTGTCCTTATTGCTAAGAAATTTGATATATACCTCTTATTCATTTCTGGTCAACTCATACACCTAAACTCACGCAAATACACGCAAGCCCACGCAGAATACCCGCACTTATACCAGCATATACACACGCACGTACACGCAAGCATACCTGCACAGGATTCACACACGAGACGTTATTAGCTTTATTATAAGTCCAGTGTTGACAGAAGACAGTGAGTTGTATAATAATAACAACACAACAATCTTGCTGTTCTCTTCTTACCTTCATCACTTAATAATCACTACTGCTGTGCTTGTAGAATGTAGAAGTCACAGAATGTGCAGCTAATCTACACTTTTCTTCGTGATTTAACTCTGGAATGCGTGTGTGTGTGTGTGTGTGTGTGTGTGTGTGTGTGTGTGTTTTCTATTTTAGCATTAATTTATGGAATAATAAAGAAGATAAAACTACCATGGCTGGAATAATTCACAAGTAACTCTCACCTTGGAGAGAAACCTCACGACGACGTTTCGAGAAACGACCAAAACGTCGTCATAAGTTTTTCCTCTCCTAAGATCAGGTTATTCGTGAAGCAGAATTTTTTCTTAATTTAAGATAATGCATATTTTTCACGGTTGATTTATGGGTAAATTTAAGATATGTATATTAAGATGTAATATCTTGATGACCATGATAGTTACAATCTTAAGAGAGGAAACTCACAGTCAACAACAAATTTTTAAACTCTCAAGCGTAAAGTTAACAATCTTATCATCATGGTATGTTTATAAGTCTGTGTAATAATATTTCTTTGTCTACGTAGCTTTGTTATTTTATATTAAAGATTAATTGGTGTTAGAGGTCAAACAAGTTAAAGATTAGGGTTGTTAATAAATGCAACATGTAAACAGTGTTGAAGAATGATCATCAGATTAGACAGTATTTGTTGTACCTCTGGCAGTTTACAGAAATTAACAATAACATCGTTATTATAGATAATCACCACATGTGAATTTTTGTTCCTGGCAAATCATTGCATAATACAGCATGTTGTATAAGTTATCTTGTATTATCAGTGTCTCCTTGACTTTAAGATGGAGTCGCTTGTGTATATATATGATACAGTATCTTGTGTCAGAGTTGAGTGACATCTGCACTGGTTACTCAACACTGACACCAACACTAAGACCACCAGTAACACCAGTACCA
Organism: Cherax quadricarinatus; assembly: GCF_038502225.1. NCBI lineage: Eukaryota > Metazoa > Arthropoda > Malacostraca > Decapoda > Parastacidae > Cherax > Cherax quadricarinatus. The sequence goes on from NC_091346.1 coordinate 7,389,645, forward strand.
CCAGTAACACCAACACCACAACACCAACACCAGTAACACCAACACCACCTGTAACACCAGCACCACCAGTAACACCAACACCACAAGTAACACCAACACCAGTAACACCAACACCACCAGTAACACACCAACACCAGTAACACCAGTACCACCTGTAACAACAACACAACCAGTAGCACCACCACCAGTAACACTACCACTACCAGTAACACCAACACCACCAGTAACACCAGCACCAGTAACACCAACACCACCACCAGTAACACCAACACCAGTAACAACACCGCCACTAGTAACACCAACACCAGTAACAACACCACCAGTAACACCAACACCAGTAACAACTCCACCACCAGTAACACAAACACCACTAGTAACACCATCACCACCACCAGTAACAACAGCACCACCACCAGTAACAACACCACCACTACCATTAACAACAACATCACCAGTAACAACAGCAACACCAGTAACAACAACACCACCAGTAACACCACCACCACCAGTAGCAACAACAACACCACCAGTAACAACACCACCACCAGTAACAGCAACACCACCATAACACCACCAGTAACACCAACACCACCAGTAGCAATAACACCACCATTAACACCAACACCACTTGTAACACTAACACCACCAGTAACACGAACACCAGTAACACCAACACCACCAGAAACACCAGCACCACCAGTAACAGCAATAACAGTAACACCACCATCAGTAACGCCAGCACCACCAGTAACGCCACCACCACCAGTAACACCAACACCACCAGTATCAACAACAACACCGGTAACACTAGCAACACCACCAGTAATACCAACACCATCCGTAACAACAAAACCAGTAAAACCAACACCACCAGTAGCAACACCACCACCAGTAACACCAACACCACCAGTAACACCAACATCACCACCAGTAACAACGCCACCACCAGTAACAACACCAGTAACACCACCACCACCAGTAACACCAACACCACCACTAACACCACCACCAGTAACACCAACACCACCAGTAACACCAACACCACCAGTAACACCAACACTACCAGTAACACCACCACCACTAACAACACCACCACCATTAACAACAACACCATCACCAGTAGCAACAACACCACCACTAGTAACACCAACACCACCAGTAACACTAACAACACTAGTAACACCAACACCACCAGTAACACCAACACAACCAGTAACACCAACACCACCAGTAACACCAACACCACCAGTAACATCAACGCCACCAGTAACACCAACACCGCAAGTAACACCACCACCAGTAACACCAACACCAGTAACAAAAGCAGTAACACCAAAACCACCAGTAACGCCAATACCACCAGTAACACCAACACCGCCAGTAACACCACCACCAGTAACACCAACACCAGTAACAAAAGCAGTAACACCATCACCACCACCAGTAACACCAACACCAGTAACAAAAGCAGTAACACCATCACCACCACCAGTAACACCAACACCAGTAACAAAAGCAGTAACACCAAAACCACCAGTAACACCATCACCACCACCAGTAACAACACGAACACCAGCAACAACAACAACATATGTAACTATGCTGTACCGGAGACTATGAGATACTAAGCAGTTTTTTTTTGTTTTCGTTTCATTTCAATAAAAATTGAACAAATAGGATAATGCACCGGTAGGTGTGAATTATTGTCTCTCTTTATCCACACACTGAATGTTTTTATAGTTGTTTTTGCTCTCTTGCAACAAAGAAGACTCTCATTGAAAACATAATGATGAATTAGGTCTCACTAAAGACAACAACAACATCAATAATAATAATAATAATAATAATAATAATAATAATAATAATAATAATAATAATAATGGTTGAGGATGGTATAGGTTTCCTCCAGAGAGGTTTTGGGACGAAAATCGAGGTCGTCTATAATTATATAAAGTACAGGTAGGTATGTTCGCTGGAAGAATGTTAAGAAAATTCAGTCGATTAAATTCCGAGAATCGTTGAATTGGATGTCAAATTAAATTTTTGAATCGGCAGCTCGGTTCACCTTGACACTAACGCTTTAAAAAATATTGATATTTAAAACCACTAAATCGATAGTCAAATTCGTGACTTCGAGAAAGGTGGAATAATTGTGGTGGGATTGTGTTGACAGAGATCCCTGACCAGAACTTGTTTTGTGTTTAGTTACTGAACGCTGTGTAATCCTACGTGTTTAGCGCTCCACCATGATTATAATAAAATAATCAGTTACTGAAGCTTCTGTGTTCACATTGGAGGTATCCTCGTGATGGCTTGTTATAGAAGGTATGATTCACTATGTGCTTGCTGTGCTCTTGGTCAGTATGTTTGTAACCCGCACTCACGTCTGGCAGCCACCATGCCAGACGTATCACAGTCATTTCTTCTTTATTTTTCGTTTTCTTATTAGTAACCGGTGCAGGTTAAATGTAGTCTTAATCATCGTGTAGTCGATGGGCTTCAAACCCAAGAACCTAACTAATAAAAATCATTACATTGGTGAGGATTATTTTTATATTCGTAGGAGGGCCCCGCTTATACAGCTGCTACTTCTGCTGTAGAGCGAAAATCGCTATAAAGTGAAACATAGCCTTTTTTCCATTTTCAAATGCATTTAAAATCCTGATAACATGTTTACACTATCATATATTAAGTGAACAGTAAAGATAGGCCTAAAAAATGCATGTACAGTACACACATTACTCACCTTAAAATATTTCTGTCCTTAGCTCATAGTGAGTGGTAACTGTATTTATTGTAGAAGTCTGAATAAATGAAGAACGGGTATAATTGAAACCCGCTGCATTAGCGAAACACCGTAAAGTGAAGCACTGTAAAGCGGGATCCCTCCTGTATGTGGTAAACAGGACTGACTCAAGGAAGGCAAAGATTATTATAATCAAATAGAAGCGCTAAACCCACTAGTATCATACAGCACTACAAGGAAGGCGACGAATAAGTCTAATTTTCAGGATCACAAGATCTTCATTAGCATCAAATTCTCAAGTGAAGGTACAGTGGTGAGCAACACTCGCACGATAAGTAACGTTGACACTTGTTAATGTGATTAAAATAGTGTTATTTACATTAGTTTAACAAATGACAAGACACGTTTTATGGTTATATTTAGATATAGATAATAAATCATTATTTATTGCATCATTTACGTAATAACGCCGCAGACAAACTGAAAATATCACTGGAAAGTTATTAATATTGATCCGTATTGGTTTAACGTTTTTGTATTTAAAAGAATAAGGCAGTTATGTAAAAAAGTAGTTATTACTCTTGAAAAATGCAGATGAAACTAAAAATTTCTATAAGAGTCGAAAGAAAAGTTTAAAATTAGAAATTCTAAAATTTTCATCAAGTAGAGATCAAAAAAAAACCTATGTTTTTCGTGGCCTCCAGGAGGATCTAACAGCCTCACCTGCTGATACACTCGACCAAACTTTCAAAATTTTTCAATATTGTAAAATTATAAAATTCTGTGATGGCCTTAAGTCATTACATTAACAATGACGTCTGTTTCAAAGCAACACAGATGTTGTATGTTTCTTCCATTAGTGCGGAAATATCAATTGGATACCAAATAAATAAATGATATAAGACATTGGACTTGTATATTCCACACTTGACATTTCAAGCAAAGGCTTCAAAGATTATTATGTTTTCATAGATCTAGTTTTTTTTCGTACACCTATTTTGCACAATTTGTTTTAATATAATAATTTTTTGTAAGAGTTTTTGTCTTGAAGCCATTGAAGTAGGCAACCTTATTTTTAATTAATGTGATACTAAGCTTCGCCTGTTCCCCGGGCCACACTGCACTCTCGACCTCTTGTTGCATGTTTTTCCTCATCTGTTGCCGACTTTTTACCAGCGTGCCTTCCTCTGCAGGCGACCTCGTGTGTGTAAGTGTCGGTCCCAAACACCCGCTGCTATACTAAGGATCTGTTGATGATAGCTACACATGGTTCCGTGTACATAGTCGCAAGAGCAAACTTTCATATCTCCCATTTCTTTTCGTACCTTCTAAACTTTTTTTTCTTCGTTTTTCTCCTTTTTTTTACTTCTGTCCTCCAGTAACATTCATATTCTTATTCACTTCCTTTAACACACAAATAGAAGATTAGCGTTATTTGCGTTATCCTGAGACCGTTTTTACTCTTGGTATTATAGCAGCTAGGAGTCTCCAGGTTCTAGACCATGACTGAGATACAGTGATCTCAGCTGAATATTGATTTTCTCGGTTGACCATTGCTTGTCGTGGGAAAATTAAGAAAGTGGGATTTCGTTTTCAGCACTGACTTGAATTGTTTGAGACTTCAAAAGACTTTCAAGGATTCTGTTTTGTAATTCTTCACCAGATAGTCCTCCTAAAGGTAATTCCTTTATTTAGCAGGGATATTATATATTTTTTGTTGAGGAATCTGACCACATAGGATTTAACTTTCCCTGCCAGAGTGGCTTCGGCCTCGGAATATTCTACTTGACACTATCACGTGCGCGCGGGACTGACCATCTCATACGAAGGCTGAGAAACTGATCCCTTTAAAGCTACTTCGACTGTTTCCAGTGTAATATTTTTTTTCTGTGTCGAACTGAAGAAAGCCACTGGTTGGAGAATCGCCTACAAAATAAAGATACCCAGGTGTTTTTTAGTTCGTGTCGCCTTAATTACATACTTTTGTCACTGTTGTACGTAAAAAAATTTGAGGTCCTTTCCTCAGAGACCTCTTTCTCTTCAGCACCTAATGCTAATTTTAGATCCCCTTCTACAACCTCCCGCTACTACTTTGTTCTCTTCTTAGTTGACCGTACAACCTTCCCAACCTTCTGCTACTGCTCTGGTGGTAGCTGTGGAGGTGCAAACAGGCGTCCTTTCTTTATGACTGTCTTTTCCTTCCTTGCACCTTTCATCTCCTCCTTAGTCTCCTCTGCTTTCGTAAACATACGTACTATCAGTCTTTCCACAACTTAGGATATTAATGGTGGAGGTTTCCACGACTTTCCCCTCCCCACCCAGCTAGAATGTCCCAGGTCTTTCTCCACGGTCCCCTGTGAAGATCGCACTAAAATCTCAAGATATTTCAGTCCTCTATAAGTGATACATCCCACCAAAACCACCCGTGCATCTGCTCTTGTTGCCACCTCCCTGGTTAAAAACAATAGGAACTTTGTTGAGTTAGACATAAGAATTAACAACTGGGCGTCTACACTGCAAACTGAATTGTTTGCCATAATAATGTCTCTAAAGCTGGCCTATGATACTAAGCTTGACTCTATGGTTATTACTGATTCTATGTCACCTTTGAAGGCTCTTGACATACATAATAACTTTAACAACATGCTCACTGGAGAAGCCAGATATAGATACTCAAAATCCGAGAAAACGGAATTAATGTACAATTGTTATGGATTCCATCACATTGGATTACTCCTTCATGATAAAGTTGACATATTAGCCAAGAAAAGTACCCTGAAGGATAATGTAGAATATAACTATGTATATGTGTGCCTAGCATTAGGAATAATATTAGGAGGGAAGTAAATAATGAAACTGAATGTTATTGGAATGCATTTAGAAGCCTGAGTAGATCTATCACTCACTGTAACATGAACGAAGATAAGTACGTTTATGGAGAAACTTGCAATGTGAACAGACTGATGTTACAGTAGCCAGGCTTAGGCTTGGTTACAAGTACTTCTGGCAGTTTGGCAGGCACACAGATGATCAAACTAAATGCAAAGTATGTGGCCAGCCCTATGGTCACTATCTTGCCCACTGTGTTTAATTGTCCACTTATTGAGGAATACAGAGATACACAGTATAATAACGTACGTGATATGTCAAAACATGTTGTTAATGGAAATAAGTTACCAGATAAATTAAGCAAATTTCCTAAATTTGTTTGTAACAAATAAGTGAACTGTAGATATAAATCCAGATATACTCCAGTTAACCCTTTTGGGGCCTAGTTTCTAGGCATTTTGTATATCCATATGTTCTTGCGCTACTGTCCACAGAATGGATATAGGGTGTAGAATAAACTAGCCACTTTGGTGGCAAAATCTAATCTACCACCTGTGGTCAGTACCTATGGTTACTTCTGTTATACTCGCTACATCGTCATTTTCTCCTGTGGAGACTGAAATGATAAAGGTCAGAGTTTATTTTCAAGGTATAGATTCTCCCAGATTCTTCTTCCTACATATATTATATTCCAGTACCTTGTAACCTCAGAAAGCGGTAAAAAGTAGGTGACGACCGTCACCACTACCCTACTTCCTCACTCTGCTTTAACCGCAGACTTTGAACATTTCTTCACCCCTTCCCTTCCTTTCTCTACTTCTGACTCTACATATTTTCTTCTCTCGACTTTTCGCGCCCTTTCGACTATAAATCCCACTCTCTGATCCCCCTAATAATGTTACACAACTCCCCACCGCTGTCTTCCCAGGGTTAGAGCCTAGTAACATCTTAGCTGTTACCAGCTTCTTACCTCACTGATGATTTGTCTCAATAACCTTCATCATTTGTTTCTACAGTGTAATATTAGGGAATACAGGGACTATAAAGAAAATCTATTGATACTGGTCTACCACTTTACTCATGTATACACACTTTACTCATGTATACACACTTTTCTCGTGTATACATACTTTTCTCGTGTATACACTTATCTTTTAATAATTACATCTTTCCACGTTTTCTTTCCTAGCTTGCAACATTCTTTTACAGTCTTACAGCCAAAGTGTTCTTGTGTACACTGGTGTTGCCTGTACCAGATTTTATATACAAACTTCACTACATTTTAACGCAGCCTGTGTTTATGGAGATGAATTGAACACTAATTGTATTTTGTACTTTTTTTTCATTCTCGTCCTTGTCTTTAGAGCTTAGACGCTTTGAGCATCTAATATCATCTTTGAACACTCTACTATAATCTCTGAACACGCTGTTATCTTCTTTGAATGCTCTAGTATCATCTTTGAACACTTTATTATCATCTCTGAACACCCGAGTATCATTGTATGAATCCTTTCTTCTTCTTAGAATGTAAACATCATCACAATCCTTGGGATGCTCGTCAGTTGAGACTCAAACCGACCCCTCGGCATGTTTTCTTACCTCTTTGCTATTATATTTTAAATAACATGAACATCCACTTACTGGGATCCCTGAACTCCAACTTATACTGTTATCTCGATTAGCTCGTCTTGTGTTGCACTGGGCTTCTATTGGACATTTAAGTAATTGCGGCTATTTTCCCATTATCATTACTTACCACTCCTGTACCTGTTTTTATTGCCGCACCCGATGGAAATTTAAGCGTACAAACTAGATGCTTCACGCACCACACCTCCCGCTCTTTCTTATCCTATTCACGCCTCTTCTATCGATGAACTATCACATCTTTTCGTCACCTCACTTCTCTCTCACTGCCTGCCTTGGCAACCTAGGAACTTCAGAAAAGCATTTTCGTAAATGCACACCTTGGTTGTTGCCAGAATGCTGGAGCCATTTAAAACGTGTCGTGTGGGACAGATGTGCTTGATATTGTGTTTATATCCGGACTCTGAACACCGCCACTTTTATGAGCGTAGTGTGGAGTGAATTGCTGAAATTTAGCAGGCAAGTGGTCTCCTGAACCAGCGCCCATCTTTAACAATGAGAATGTGGAATAAGCTGACACAGTCGACGTATGAGACACAAAAGGAAATCACTGTGCCCGGGTCTCCCGAGGACCGGATTTGTCTCCTACCTTTCTTCAGTCCAAGTCTTCACAGGGATATACTCCATTGTATTGTATCCTATAATATTCCAGTTACCCTTCTTGAACTTTCATCTGCGTTATCTAGTTGTCAAAATACAATTGGACCTGATTATATAATTTTTCTTATGCATTAGTACTTGAATATTCACCTCTTGACTACTTGTTACACTTCATCAGTGGATACAGTGCCCAGTGGCCTGGTGGCTAAATCTCTCGCTTCACAAGGTGAGTGTCCGGGTTCGATTCCCGGCGAAGGTAGAAACATTGGGCGTGTTTCCTTACACCGGTTGTCTGTGTTCACCCATCAGTAAAATGAGTGCCTGGCTGTTAGTCGACTGGTGTGGGTCGCATCCTGGGACAAAACTGACCTAATTTGCCCGAAATGTTCAGTATAACAAGGGGCTTTCTGTATAGTAGTATGTCACTGATGTCAGCTGTGGTCTGTATACCTTGTACATGTACTTGTAGAAATAAAGATATTGTTGTAAAGAGTTTTACCTCTGCAATGGCAATTTCTTGGCTCTTCCTTTTTATTCCATCATTCTGGATGCCTCTGTTGACCGTTAGTTTGTGATGGCAGTCTCTTTCAACCAATTTCTCTCAATCTCATTACTTTGACCAAGGGAACCTGCTACTACTTTTTGCCAAGATCTTTATGGTAGATACATTTTTGTGTTCAAATCAGCAACAGCTTTTTTTCCAGAACTCGTTCAGGCCTAAAGAGTTCCATAAGAAACTCCTTCAACCTGAGAATTTGAATTTCTTATATGTGGAGGATTTTTCCATTGCTTGTACTGGCATGAATATTCAACCGGTGACCACCTTGTTGCAAATAACAAATGACTGCAATTCAAATTCAATAGGTGCTACATCAAAATTCTTCACTCTCCTCCCTGACATTCTTCGTCCTGCACCTCTTCTCTGTGATTCCTCAAACTTAGCCTCCCAAACTGTTAAATTCCATGGTTTTCGCTTTGCTTACCGAATGTCATGGAAATCACACGTAACATTCCTGAAAGCTGCTTGTTTTATCACACTTGTCTTACTTAAATTTTTATCATGTTGTCGCTGGGAAACCGACAGATTTTGTCATGTTTTACCTGGAAGGCCGATGGATCAGTTATTTTTCGTCTTCATTTGTCCATGGCCTTATCTTCACTTCACTAGAGTGACCAATTATGTTTGTCAGCAGCAGCATCTACTCTTACACTACTAAAATCTCTCTGCTATGAACGCACGCTCCCGTTTCCCCAGCATTGTTAGTGGCACTTACAAGCCACTGATGTATACAACGATGAGATACGTGACTTTTTTCCTACTATTGTGTTCCAGAGACGCTTGTTTAGTTCTGAACCAGTAATTTTACAGCACAGATATGTATCTGCTGTAGTCATCCTCGTCTTTTCCATGTCTGATTTCTCATTTATTAAGATCTCGGACTTCAGAAGGGATCTAGAGCATCCCAATATCCCATTTATGTCCTGCGCCTTCAGTAAGCACAGAGTGAATATGTTTTGTTACGTCCCTGGATATTCTGATGCTCAGAGCAATGAAGTTGAAAACTCCTTTGCTAGTTCCGGACTTCAGGACCATACAGTCTCCAGTAATAGCTCACTCTCCCCATACTGTTTTTCAGTACCGTCTTGGTGCGTCAGATATCAAGGGCAGCGGCCTAGGTTAGAGTTAGCGTCCAACAAGATTTTTTTTTTGTCAAATAGTAATTGTGTAACAAACGCTAGAGACTCGTGGTCATCTCATAGTAGAGACGCCAGGCGCGTCTCTGCCAGAATTGTCAGGGCTTGGTGTCAGTCAGTCATCTTTTGATTGTCACTTTCACCAGAGAGAACATTTATTTCATCTGCAGCCTCTCCTTCAGCGCCCTGATGCCCTCAGCCAGCCCCCAAAAATCTCTTAAAGCTCCACTTACACTACAAACTCTAACTGTACATGACCTACTGCACCAACTTTGTCTTCTTTCGTTCACACACGTGCTCACTCTCCATATATCTTCTCACCATATAGACATTCCCCTTGTCAGGCAACGCTGAATGACCCATTCAAGTTTACTTCTCTATTCATACTATAATAATAAAAAACCATGTGGATATAATACTAAGATAAAAAATGTAAGAATTGAGATAGGTGGGTGACTTCATGTGTTCACACGTACATCTTCAGTGTTCACATTGAACACACCACAACACTCACCTATATCTGTTCATACATTTTTCACTGTATTATTGCTTATACACTTGAAATATAAACCGCTGAATCTCTTCATCTTTTTCACCTTTTGTCTAGAACATTGCTATTAATGGTAATAATATAGTTGTTCATCTGCTTGCTTCTAAACTTGCTTCCATAAAATCTCACTTAATTACTCTTTCAACATTTTAATTGTTAAGAGATTTTAAATCAAATTCTTGAAGCTTTTAAATAAATAACTAAGTTTTTTGACTTAATATTATGAGCTAATTTACGTTTGATGTGCTGAGTTGTGATGCTGCAGTGTGATGCTGCATTGTGCTGCTGGTATGATGCTGCATTGTGCTGCTGGTATGATGCTGCATTGTGCTGCTGGCGTGATGCTGCATTGTGATGCTGGTATGATGCTGCATTGTGCTGCTGGTATGATGCTGCATTGTGCTGCTGGCGTGATGCTGCATTGTGATGTTGGTATGATGCTGCATTGTGCTGCTGGTATGATGCTGCATTGTGCTGCTGGCGTGATGCTGCATTGTGCTGCTGGCGTGATGCTGCATTGTGATGCTGGCGTGATGCTGCATTGTGATGCTGGTATGATGCTGCATTGTGCTGCTGGCGTGATGCTGCATTGTGCTGCTGGCGTGATGCTGCATTGTGATGCTGGCGTGATGCTGCATTGTGCTGCTGGTATGATGCTGCATTGTGCTGCTGGCGTGATGCTGCATTGTGATGCTGGTATGATGCTGCATTGTACTGCTGGTATGATGCTGCATTGTGATGCTGCATTGTACTGCTGGTATGATGCTGCATTGTGCTGCTGGTATGATGCTGCATTGTGCTGCTGCATTGTGCTGCCGGTGTGATGCTGCATTGTGATGCTGGCGTGATGCTGCATTGTGCTGCTGGCGTGATGCTGCATTGTGCTGCTGGCGTGATGCTGCATTGTGATGCTGGCGTGATGCTGCATTGTGCTGCTGGCGTGATGCTGCATTGTGATGCTGGCGTGATGCTGCATTGTGATGCTGGTAAGATGCTGCATTGTGCTGCTGGTATAATGCTGCATTGTGCTGCTGGCGTGATGCTACATTGTGCTGCTGGCGTGATGCTGCATTGTGATGCTGGCGTGATGCTGCATTGTGATGCTGGTATGATGCTGCATTGTGATGCTGGTATGATGCTGGCGTGATGCTGCATTGTGCTGCTGGCGTGATGCTGCATTGTGCTGCTGGCGTGATGCTGCATTGTGATGCTGGTATGATACTGCATTGTGCTGCTGGCGTGATGCTGCATTGTGGTGCTGGTATGATGCTGCATTGTGCTGCTGGTGTGACGCTGCATTGTGCTGCTGGTATGATGCTGCATTGTGCTGCTGGTATGATGCTGCATTGTGCTGCTGGTATGATGCTGCATTGTGATGCTGGTATCATGCTGCATTGTGCTGCTGGTATGATGCTGCATTATGCTGCTGGTATGATGCTGCATTGTGATGCTGGTATGATGCTGCATTGTGATGTTGGTATGATACTGCATTGTGCTGCTGGCGTGATGCTGCATTGTGCTGCTGGAATGATGCTGCATTGTGCTGCTGGTATGATGATGCATTGTGATGCTGGTATGATGCTGCATTGTTATGCTGGCGTGATACTGGTATGATGCTGCATTGTGCTGCTGGTGTGATGCTGCATTGTGCTGCTGGTGTGATGCTGCATTGTGCTGCTGGTGCGATGTTGAATTGTGCTGTTGGTGTGATGCTGCATTGTGCTGCTGGTATGATGCTGCATTGTACGACTGGTATGATGCTGCATTGTGCTGACGGTATGATGCTTCATCGTGCGGCTGGTATGATGCTGCATTGTGCTGATGGTAGTATGTTGCTGCATTGTGCGGCTGGTATGATGCTGCATTGTACTGCTGGTATGATGCTGCATTGTGCTGCTCGTATGATGCTTCATTGTGCTGCTGGTATGATGCTGTATCGTACTGATGTTAAGATGCTGTGTCATTCTGCTGTTATGATGCTGTATCGTGCTGTTGTTATGATGCTGTATCGTGCTGTTATTATGATGCAGTATCGTGCTGCTATGATACTGTATCGTGCTGTTATACTGTATCATGCTGCTGCTATGATGCTGTATCGTGCTGCTGTTATGAACTGTATCGTGCTGCTGTTATGATACTGTATCGTGCTGTTATGATGCTGTATCGTTCTGCTGTTATGATGCTGTATCATGCTGCTGTTATGATGCTTTATCTTGCTGCTGTTATGATGCTGTATCGTGCTTCTATGATGCTGTATCATGCTGTTGTTATGATGCTGTATCATGCTGCTGGTATGCTGTATCTTGCTGCTTTGATGCTGTATCATGCTGTTATGATGCTGTATCGTGCTGCTGTTGTGATGCTGTATCTTGCTGTTATGATGCTGTATCATGCTGTTATGATGCTGTATCATGCTGTTGTTATGATGCTGTATCATGCTGTTATGATGCTGTATCTTGCTGTTATGCTGTATCGTGCTGCTATGATGCTGTATCATGCTGCTGTTATGATGCTGTATCATTCTGCTGTTCTGATGCTGTATCATGCTGTTATGATGCTGTATCTTGCTGCTGCTATGATGCTGTATCGTTCTGCTGTTATGATGCTGCATCTTGCTGTTATGATGCTGTATCGTCCTGTGTCATGCTGCTATGATGCTGTATCGTGCTGCTGTTATGATGCTGTATCGTGCTGCTGTTATGATGCTGTGTCATGCTGCTGTTGTGATGTATCGTGCTGCTATGATGCTGTGTCATGCTGCTGTTGTGATGCTGTATCGTGCTGCTGTTATGATGCTGCGTCTTGGTGCTGTTAAGATGCTGTATCGTTCTGCTATGATGCTGTATCGTGCTGCTGTTATGATGCTGTGTCATACTGCTGTTAAGATGCTGTATCTTGCTGTTATGATGCTGTATCATGCTCCTGCTGTGAAGTATCGTTTTGCTGTTATGATGCTGTATCATACTGCTGTTATGATGCTGTATCGTGCTGCTATGATGCTGTGTCATGCTGCTGTTATGATGCTGTATCATGCTGCTGTTATGATGCTGTATCATGCTGCTGTTATGATGCTGTATCATGCTGCTTTTATTATGCTGTATCATGCTGCTGTTATGATGCTGCATCTTGCTGCTGTTATGATGCTGTATCATGCTGCTGTTATGATGCAGTATGGTGCTGCTGTTATGATGCAGTATGGTGCTGCTGTTATGATGCTGTATCATGCTGCTGTTATGATGCTGTATCATGCTGCTGTTATGATGCTGTATCATGCTGCTGTTGTGATGCTGTATCATGCTGCTGTTATGATGCAGTATGGTGCTGCTGTTATGATGCTGTATCATGCTGCTGTTATGATGCTGTATCATGCTGCTGTTATGATGCAGTATGGTGCTGCTATGATGCTGTATCATGCTGCTGTTATGATGCAGTATCTTGCTGCTGTTATGATGCTGTATCATGCTGCTGTTATGATGCTGTATCATGCTGCTGTTATGATGCTGTATCATGCTACTGTTATGATGCAGTATGGTGCTGCTGTTATGATGCTGTATCATACTGCTGTTATGATGCTGTATTATGCTGCTGTTATGATGCAGTATCATGCTGCTGTTATGATGCAGTATGGTGCTGCTGTTATGATGCTGTATCATGCTGCTGTTATGATGCTGTATCATGCTGCTGTTATGATGCTGTATCATGCTGCTGTTATGATGCAGTATGGTGCTGCTGTTATGATGCTGTATCATGCTGCTGTTATGATGCTGTATCATGCTGCTGTTATGATGCTGTATCATGCTACTGTTATGATGCAGTATGGTGCTGCTGTTATGATGCTGTATCATGCTGCTGTTATGATGCTGTATCATGCTGCTGTTATGATGCAGTATCATGCTGCTGTTATGATGCTGTGTGGTGCTGCTGCTGTCACGGTGCTGCAGTGGAAGGGATGTGCTAAGTGTCACTCCACCGTGATATAACTGTGCTTCACTCTTGTCAGCAACTTTAACGTTAAAAAATTCTCGACACTTTTACTAACAAATCATTGTGATGACTGCAGGTATTTTAACTGATGAATGTTGCTTTGAAATATTTAATAAGAGATCTTTTAAAACGTTTGATAATGGATGTTTTAAAGAAAGATTGTACGTATATACAATTTGTTTTATTTGATAACTCACTCCAGAGCATCTGAATTTATGTAATATTATTTAGTTAGCTTGAAGCATCTTAATAACGTATTGTATTGGGTTTATGCGAGTTAATGATGGCCTTGGAGGAAGTTTTGTCTGGAAACTGCGTTTCAGTATGAGTGATAGAGGAGTTAGTGTTGTTTTTGTGAAGTTATCATAATACTTAAGGAGCAGTTATGATCAGTTAGCTGCTTTTCTATGTTATAATAATAATTACATGGACTGATAAGTGAGTTACATGTTGAGAGCTCATGTTACACAGACATCACATGATGTTTACATATGTTGGAGGTATGGTGGTTATAGGGAGATATGAGAAATATTCTCCTGACTCAGGTCTTGCTTCCACTGCACACTCAGTATAGCTTGTAGTCATTTGGCCAAGAACTTCCCATGGCTTACCCTTACACCTTATTGTCTAAGGTAGTAGTTACTTGTCGGTGAAGAAGACTTCAAGAGAACGTAAGGTGTCCTTGTATACACTTACTGTTCCCTCCAGCACCCAAGAATACAGTATTTTATCCCGTACTTACTGGGGAAGAAGATTCTTCCCTTCCCATACATTTTATGTTGCTCTGGTTGTAGTGCGATCCTAAATATTGTGATCAGTATTTTTTTTTTGTTTCCCAGACGATGAATCATTGTTAAATACGTGTGCTTTTACATTTCCCTATACATGTGCTTACAAAAAAAAGTGTATTCTACAAGCACCAGACACTTGAGGCTAAATAATGTACAGTATATTTCCGTTGCTCATCTGTCCCCCCCCCCTCTCTCTCTCTCCCGTGAGAACAGTTAATGAGAGTGCTAGTAGGGAGGCCCAGGGAAGTGCACAACCATTCCTGCAACTTGCAACGATTGATCAACGTTTTGATGTTTACACGTTTCCCTACCTATGGTTGCACCTGTTTGTGAATCACAACCAATCACAGAGTTTGTTGCATGGTATTGGCCGGAAATATAATAAGTTACAGAAAGCACAAAAGTTTATCACAAGATTCTGACCCCTAGAGTGGCCGTGGCTTTGATCCATAATAACAACGCTTAGCGACCCATTCGGGTTTCGCGCTTTTTGCAAATATGATAATTTTACTCATTTAAAAAAAATGATTCAGAGCATTGCATCCCAAACTTTTTTTTTAAGAAATAAGTAACTTAGAGATGTTTAATTAACTTAGAGAAGAGTAATTGTGAATTTATAAGCTAATGCCATTTCTTGTTTCTGCAATAATTTTCTCTTATTTCCGCAGGTTAAAGAGAAAGAAAGGTTCTATATTCCAGTCCATACAATCTCTACAGAAAAACAGTGCCAAGGTAAGATGCTCACTACCTCACACAAGATCATTATATTAATAGTAATACCAACATGTTGATTATAATAATTTTGTTGATGGAGATGTTTCGCCAACAAGTGACTTTTTTCAATGTAACGCTTGGAATAACTTGTGTAGCCTTGATATGTCGCATATTTTCTACATCTTAAAATATGTTGAGGTTCACCATAATTTGTCTCAAGATGTTTATTATATTTTTCTACTTGCTCATGATACTTACCAGGTTGGTAAAGTTATCTTTGATTTCAGTACAATTACCTGAGTGTAGGCAGTTCCCTGACATACCAGCAGTTCAAACCTCAGAACAATCTTCTGATTGTTATAAGTGTTTATATATATCTATAAGCCTTGCATGTCGTAAGAGGTGACTAAAATGCCGGGAGAAAGGAGCTAGTAACCCCTTCTCCTGTATGTATGTATGTATATATATATATATATATATATATATATATATATATATATATATATATATATATATATATATATATATATATATATGCTTCACTCCTATATGGGTGTGAAGCATGGGTGGTGAATGTTGCAACAAGGAGAAGGCTGGAGGCAGTGGAGATGTCATGTCTGAGGGCAATGTGTGGTGTGAATATAATGCAGAGAATTCATAGTTTGAAAATTAGGAGGAGGTGTGGGATTACCAAAACTATTATTCAGAGGGCTGAGGAGGGGTTGCTGAGGTGGTTTGGACATGTAGAAAGAATGGAACGAAACAGAATGACTTCGAGAGTGTATAAATCCGTAGTGGAGGGAAGGCGGGTTAGGGGTCGGCCAAGGAAAGGTTGGAGGGAGGGGGTAAAAGAGGTTTTGTGTGTAATGGGCTTGGACTTCCAGCAAGCATGCGTGAGCGTATTTGATAGGAGTGAATGGAGACAAATGGTTTTTAATTCTTGACGTGCTGTTGGAGTGTTGAAAAGTAACATTTATGAAGGGATTCAGGGAAACTGGGAGGCCGGACTTGAGTCCGGGAGATGTGAAGTTCAGTGTCTGCACTCTGAAGGAGGGGTGTTAATGTTGCAGTTTAAAAACTGTAGTGTAGGCATGCTTCTGGCAAGACAGTGATGGAGTGAATGATGAAAGTTTTTCTTGTATATATATATATATATATATATATATATATATATATATATATATATATATATATATATATATATATAGGTAGTAGGTTGGTAGACAGCAACCACCCAGGGAGGTACTACCGTCCTGCCAAGTGAGTGTGAAACTGAAGCCTGTAATTGTTTTACATGATGGTAGGATTGCTGGTGTCTTTTTTTTCTGTCTCATACACATGCAAGATTTCAGGTATGTCTTACTACTTCTACTTACACTTAGGTCACACTACACATACATGTACAAGCATATATATGCACACCCCTTTGGGTTTTCTTCTATTTACTTTCTAGTTCTTGTTCGTGTTTATTTCCTCTTACCTCCATGGGGAAGTGGAACAGAATTCTTCCTCCGTAAGCCATGCGTGTTGTAAGAGGCGACTAAACTGCCGGGAGCAAGGGGCTGGTAACCCCTTCTCCTGTATATATTACTAAATGTAAAAGGAGAAGCTTTCGTTTTTCCTTTTGGGCCACCCCGCCTCGGTGGGATATGGCCGGTGTGTTGAAAGAAAGAAAGAATATATATATATATATATATATATATATATATATATATATATATATATATATATATATATATATATATATATATATATATACAAAATATTTAGATAAAGAAAAAATGGATATCACATTGGAGAGAGGGAGTATCGAAAGAGTGAATGTTTTCAGATATTTGGATGTTGATGAGTCAGCTGATGGATTTATGAAGGATGAGGTTAACCATAGAATTGATGAAGGAAAAAAGGTGAGTGGTGCGTTGAGGTATATGTGGAGACAAAAAAACGTTATCTATGGAGGCAAAGAAGGGAATGTATGAAAGTGTATAGTGGTACCAACACTCTTATATGGGTGCGAACCATGGGTTGCAAATGCTGCAGTGAGGAGGCGGCTTGAGGCAGTGGAGATTAAGTAAGTAAGTAAGTTTATTCAGGTATACACAAATACAGTTACATAGAATTATCATACATAGCAGCATATGTGTAGAGAACCTGGGATAACCCAATAAGTCAGAGAGAGTGACTTATTTCCATTGGGGTCCTTTTACCTTATTATTATAATATAAAGGTTATAATATTTTCTTATTATTCTACAATGAAGATAACATCTTATTATTATACTAAAAAGACTATCTACTACACGAGGGTCATTAAGACTATCTACAATTCGAGGGTCATTACTAGGAATAAGGTAAAATTTACACGTATGTTAGCTAAAAAATAGAAAATCATTCCCCTCCCTTTCTGTAGCTACATTCATCAGACACCTTTTGGCACTCTTCTTGAACTGGTTCATGCTATGACTGGCTTTGACATGTGCAGGCAGTCTGTTCCATTCCTTTATTGCTGTACAATAAAAGGTGTTTGAAGCCTGGCCAATGACTGTGGGTACTACAAAGTTGTGCTCTCTCCCCCTAGTACTATGATTGCTTTGGTTCCCAACCTTGACAAAATTGACAGCAAGATATTCTGGACATTGTTTGTGAGCAATTTTATAAACATGATTTAGCTTCAGTTCTTTTACTCTGTCTTCAACATTCAGCATATCCAACTGCTGTAATTCATCCTGGCCTACATGTTCTCTTGGTCCCAGCCCCAGGATGAATCTTACGATTTTGTTCTGGGTGATTTGCAGTCTATCTTTCAGTTTTTTTGTCAAGGCAGAGTACCATGAAGAGCAAGCGTAATCCATATGGCATTGTATAAGGGCTAGACATAGGGTCCTGCGAGCCTCAGTAGGTAGACACTGTGCTTGTCTATACAGGAACTTCAGTCTGGCATTCGCTTTCTTTACTACACTGTTCCCTATCAATTCTCCTAACATGCATGGGTCAAAGGGGATTCCCAGATATTTTACTGATGAAACCAAAGTGATGGGCTCCCCATTACACTGAATATTAAAATTATTTACCCTTCTCAGTTTATGTTTCGTGCCAAAGAGAATGGCTTCAGTTTTCCCTAGGTGTAATGATAGTTTGTTGTCTACTAACCATTTGCTGCAGGACTCCAGTTCCAGTGTTAAAACATTAGCAATATCTTGTGGGTCTTTACCTGTCACTAACAGAGCACTGTCATCTGCATACAGTAGGAGTTTGCACTTGACACTGATAGGCATATCATTGACATAACATAAGAATAATAAGGGACCCAGAATACTACCTTGGGGAACTCCACATGTTATCGGCAGGGGTTCTGATTCCGTTTTGTTGATTTTGACTATTTGTCTCCTGTTGCTAAGGTAGGATTTAAACCAGTCTACAGAACCTATACCGATAGCTTGAAGTTTCTTACATAATATATTGTGGTTGACAGTATCGAAGGCCTTTTGCAGGTCTAAGGTTACCATACCTATGAGGTTCCCCTTTGACATTTCAGTTCTCAGGTAATCCATCAGATTAATAAGGGAGGTGTCGGTTGAGTAGGATCTTCTAAAGCCCGATTGATTGCTATGGAGAATGCTGTTGTCATTAAGGTACTTAACTACTTGAGAATACACCGCCCTCTCCAGAATTTTAGATATTATACTGAGTATACTAACAGGCCTATAGTTGCTTACATCAGACCTATTATTTTTCTTGAAGATAGGAGTAACTCTGGCCTCCTTGAACCCCTCCGGTACGGTATTAGTGGTGATTGATAGATTTATTATGTGAGCAATAGGGATTGACAGTTCAGAAGCACGATCTTTTAGGAACTTAGACGGGATGTTATCAGGGCCTGTGCTCTTAGTTGGGTTTAACCTGCTTAGTTCTTTTTGAATGAAGTCATGAGATACACTTACTAGTTGAAAACTGTTTGGGGTTACCCCTTTATTGGTATAGTATGTTTGAAACTTATCAGAGTCTGTGTTAAAGGTATTTGATGCAGCTGGTAGTTTACTTACTAGTGTTGATGCAACAGATGTGTAGTAGGAATTAAAGCAATTTGCCACCTTAGATGTTTCGTGGCATACCTCATTATCGATAGTGAGTACTATGTTAGACCTATCTACTGGCTTATGGCTATACCCCAACTGTTTTAGTTGTTGCCAGAGCTTTCTGGGGTTATGCTTATACTCTTCAATATTTGAGCAATAGTGCTTTGCCTTTGCTCCTTTTATAAGTCTCTGTACTCTGTTCCTCACCCTTTGGAATTCATTTAGTGCTGCAATATCCTGTCTGTTTGCTTTAAATCTTTTTAGCAGCTGGTCTCTGAGTTTCATATTATCTAATATCTCAGTAGTCATCCAGGGTTCAGTTCTTCGTTTAATTCTAACCTCTTTAACTGGTGCAATATTATCAAGGATGGTAGTGAACATTGTTTTGAATTTTTCCCAGGCATCGTTTACGTCCGTGCAACTTGTTATCTCTGTCCAGTCACAATTGTGTAGCCTATTTACCAGTGTTTCTTTACTGTAGTTTCTAGTTGACCTCATTTTTATTGTCCTGTGTAGGCCTATCCTATCCCTAGTGATTTTCCTGGTGCAGTAAATGATGAAATGATCACTAAGACCTGTGGTAATGACGCCTGACTGACTAATGTTCTCAGAGCGGTTACAAAGTATGTGGTCAATTAGGGTGGCTGAGAACTGTGTGATCCGGGTTGGTGTATTAATTAGTTGAGTGTAGCTATTTAATCCTAGAATTTGCTTATACCTTTTGCATAGCCCGTTATTTTGCTGCTGAAAACAGATATTGAAGTCGCCCAGTATTATTGTCTCGCAATTGTTTTCAACTCCGGACAAGACTGGAAAAGTCTTCTAAGAACTGGTCCTGGGTAGGAGAGCGGCAACTAGTTCCTACTAAGATGGGTTTGGTCTTGGGAAGCAGCACTTCAAACCATAGAATTTCCAGTTTATTGTTATTTAAATCAGGTCTTGGGTTGTAAGCTAAGTCATTTCTAATGTAGGTACATACTCCACCACCCTTTCTGTTCCTATCTAAGCGTTTTATATTGTAACCTTCTATTTTGACCTGTCTAAGGGCTGTGTGTGGTGTAAATATTGTTCAGAGAATTCGGAGTGTGGAAATTAGGAGGTGTGGAGTTACTAAAATTATTAATCAGAGGACTGAAGAGGGGTTAAGGTGGTTTGGTCATTTAGAGAGAATTAATCAAAGTAGAATGACTTGGAAAGCGTATAAATCTGTAGGGGAAGGATGGAGGGGTAGGGGTCGTCCTCGAAAAGGTTGGAGGGAGGGGGTAAAGGAGGTGTTGTTGGCGAGGAGCTTGGACTTCCAGCAAGCGTGTGTGAGCGTGTTAGATACGAGTGAATAGAGACAAATGATTTTTGGGACCTGACGAGCTGTTGGAGTGTGAGCAGGGTAATATTTATTGACAGTTTGGAGGGACATCTAAACTGTTGTGTCTGAGCGCTTCTGCAAAGACAGTGATTTGCGAAATTATGGCATACACAGTTTTTCGCTTGCCCTATTCAGCAAGAAGTGCGTTTCTATTTAAGCCAAAATCGCAAGTTTTACGTATTCGACTCGACATATATATATATATATATATATATATATATATATATATATATATATATATATATATATATATATATATATATATATATATAATATTTCCCAAGGTAAAGTTATAATCAGAGTTGTCACAGATATATTTCATTCAGATAATTTCATTCTGCTGTGTCCTTGTGTAGGTGTGTGTCTGTCATACTTCTGTTAGTTACGTTTCTTGTTCCCATTTCGTACGTCTGCGTGCATCTGTTACATACTGTTTGTACATTTGCTGTTGCTGTGTCATAATTCTGTTTGTATGTTTAGTGTTACTGTTGTGCACTTCGTTGTACTTTCAGTGTTGTTGTTACATATCTGTTGTTCCTGTTGCATCCTTATCTGTTTCTAGGCTTATTGCTCCTGTTGCATCCTTATCTGTTTGTAGGCTTATTGTTCCAGTAACATTCCACCATGTTGGTATGCTTACTGTTCCTGTAACATTCCACCATGTTGGTATGCTTACTGTTCCAGTAACATTCCACCATGTTGGTATGCTTACTGTTCCTGTAACATTCCACCATGTTGGTATGCTTACTGTTCCTGTAACATTCCACCATGTTGGTATGCTTACTGTTCCAGTAACATTCCACCATGTTGGTATGCTTACTGTTCCTGTAACATTCCACCATGTTGGTAGGTTTACTGTTCCAGTAACATTCCACCATGTTGGTAGGCTTACTGTTCCTGTAACATTCCACCATGTTGGTATGCTTACTGTTCCTGTAACATTCCACCATGTTGGTAGGCTTACTGTTCCAGTAACATTCCACCATGTTGGTATGCTTACTGTTCCTGTAACATTCCACCATGTTGGTATGCTTACTGTTCCTGTAACATTCCACCATGTTGGTAGGCTTACTGTTCCTGTAACATTCCACCATGTTGGTAGGCTTACTGTTCCAGTAATATTCCACCATGTTGGTAGGTTTACTGTTCCTGTAACATTCCACCATGTTGATAGGTTTACTGTTCCAGTAACATTCCACCATGTTGGTAGGTTTACTGTTCCTGTAACATTCCACCATGTTGGTATGCTTACTGTTCCTGTAACATTCCACCATGTTGGTATGCTTACTGTTCCTGTAACATTCCACCATGTTGGTAGGCTTACTGTTCCAGTAACATTCCACCATGTTGGTATGCTTACTGTTCCTGTAACATTCCAACATGTTGGTAGGCTTATTGTTCCTGTAACATTCCACCATGTTGGTATGCTTACTGTTCCTGTAACATTCCACCATGTTGGTAGGCTTACTGTTCCTGTAACATTCCACCATGTTGGTATGCTTACTGTTCCTGTAACATTCCACCATGTTTGTATGATTACTGTTCCTGTAACATTCCACCATGTTGGTATGCTTACTGTTCCTGTAACATTCCACCATGTTGGTATGCTTACTGTTCCTGTAACATTCCACCATGTTGGTATGCTTACTGTTCCAGTAACATTCCGCCATGTTGGTATGCTTACTTTTCCTGTAACATTCCACCATGTTGGTAGGTTTACTGTTCCTGTAACATTCCACCATGTTGGTAGGCTTACTGTTCCTGTAACATTCCACCATGTTGGTAGGCTTACTGTTCCTGTAACATTCCACCATGTTGGTATGCTTACTGTTCCTGTAACATTCCACCATGTTGGTAGGCTTACTGTTCCTGTAACATTCCACCATGTTGGTAGGCTTACTGTTCCTGTAACATTCCACCATGTTGGTATGCTTACTTTTCCTGTAACATTCCACCATGTTGGTAGGTTTACTGTTCCTGTAACATTCCACCATGTTGGTATGCTTACTGTTCCAGTAACATTCCACCATGTTGGTATGCTTACTGTTCCTGTAACATTCCACCATGTTGGTATGCTTACTGTTCCAGTAACATTCCACCATGTTGGTATGCTTACTGTTCCTGTAACATTCCACCATGTTGGTAGGTTTATTGTTCCTGTAACATTCCACCATGTTGGTAGGCTTACTGTTCCTGTAACATTCCACCATGTTGGTATGCTTACTGTTCCTGTAACATTTCACCATGTTGGTAGGCTTACTGTTCCTGTAACATTCCACCATGTTGGTAGGTTTACTGTTCCTGTAACATTCCACCATGTTGGTATGCTTACTGTTCCAGTAACATTCCACCATGTTGGTATGCTTACTGTTCCTGTAACATTCCACCATGTTGGTAGGTTTACTGTTCCTGTAACATTCCACCATGTTGGTAGGCTTACTGTTCCTTTAACATTCCACCATGTTGGTATGCTTACTGTTCCAGTAACATTCCACCATGTTGGTAGGCTTACTGTTCCTGTAACATTCCACCATGTTGGTAGGTTTACTGTTCCTGTAACATTCCACCATGTTGGTAGGCTTACTGTTCCTGTAACATTCCACCATGTTGGTATCTTACTTTTCCTGTAACATTCCACCATGTTGGTAGGTTTACTGTTCCTGTAACATTCCACCATGTTGGTATGCTTACTGTTCCAGTAACATTCCACCATGTTGGTATGCTTACTGTTCCTGTAACATTCCACCATGTTGATAGGCTTACTGTTCCTGTAACATTCCACCATGTTGGTATGCTTACTGTTCCTGTAACATTCCACCATGTTGGTATGCTTATTGTTCCAGTAACATTCCACCATGTTGGTAGGCTTACTGTTCCTGTAACATTCCACCATGTTGGTATGCTTACTGTTCCTGTAACATTCCACCATGTTGGTATGCTTACTGTTCCTGTAACATTCCACCATGTTGGTAGGTTTACTGTTCCTGTAACATTCCACCATGTTGGTAGGCTTACTGTTCCTGTAACATTCCACCATGTTGGTAGGCTTACTGTTCCTGTAACATTCCACCATGTTGGTATGCTTACTGTTCCTGTAACATTCCACCATGTTGGTAGGTTTACTGTTCCTGTAACATTCCACCATGTTGGTAGGCTTACTGTTCCTGTAACATTCCACCATGTTGGTAGGCTTACTTTTCCTGTAACAT